>NC_077238.1:55957256-56082256 GCF_947179165.1 Solanum dulcamara | reverse complement strand
TAGTAAAACTAGATGGGTTCAAATCACTTCAACTTGCAAATATGTATGTAAATAAATATACATAAATACTTTAAAATCCATTAATTAAAAATCATGCTTTAAACAACCACCATGAATTTCAAGAACCTTTAAATAGATAAATAGAGAAATTACTTATAAACCATCAGTTCATACATATGAAATTATGTTGCATCAAAATAGAGCAATAATCATTAGTTTAACCATGATTCATACGATTAAGTAAAATTAAAAATTACCATAAGAAAATATTACTTAAAATCAAGAGACTTAATTGAAAGAGTTTTTGGACTACATGGGTGGAAGAACCCATGGATAAATACCCACATAACTTAGAGTAGAGCTTAAACAAAATAAATATTATTTATCATATAATCAAAATAATTTAGACATGAGAGTGGAAGGAATACTCTCATTGAAACCTTACATACCTGGAATTCAAAGCTTTAGTTGGTACCGAAAGACTTAATGAACACTCTTAAGTCCTAACTTTTCTCCCCGCCGGAACGTTTTGTGTACTACCCGGAGTATATGAATCACCAGAATAGTATTTCTTCACTACTAAGAACTAAAACTATATTTGAGAATGTGTAAAGAAGTGTATAGAGAGAAGACTTGCTTGAGAAAGCTTGATGAATAAAATGAGGAAATTAGGTGGGTATTTATAGGTGGGAAAGAGAGACCTAACAATAAATAAAATAATTATAAAGAAAAAATCTGAAAATTTAATGGAATATATTGATGTCTTGGATGATGTTAAATGGAGGACAATTTATGTCATGAGTGATGTCAAATGTATGTAGATCTTTCCATAGTAGGTGAAATGAGTTATCTTTGACAGAATACTCCTTTTCGGAGCTGCGTTTGAATAGGATAAATTTCTTATTAGGATTCGGTGTCTCATAAGAATTGTAGATATAAAAGTCTAGTTTTATGTCGTTCAATAATCAACCAATTTGGATAACCTACAGTAAGATATGATTTTTCTTCTATAAACACTCCTTTCCGTCACAGCATTCTGTCTTACAACAATTAATTTATTTGACCTACTTAACCTCCGAAACTTAAAATATGGTCTTCACAAGAGTTGTAGGTAAAGATCTTGTGGTTACTCAAAAATTTGAATCACCCAATGTGGACAAACGTATAAAAAGGTATGCCCAAACCACAGAGGCTATATCATTTTTAGGCAAGAATTAAAATATTGTATACAATGTTTTTAGGGGATGTTACATTATCTCCCCTTTGGGAACATTCATCCTCGAATGAGGAAAGATTTAACTTGAGTAGAGTAGAGTGTAAACCAACAACCCATCATTAACGCAATAGTGTAATTTAAAATATTGTTGAAAACATATTTTATAATTTTTCAAGCATATGACAAGAAAAGTTGAGATACAAGGATAAGTAATTGAGCAAGGACAACTTAATACCTTAGGTTTGGGTAGAGGGGAAAAGATGAGTGTATTTCTTAATCATATCCGCTTCCGCTTCCCATGTTGCACTTTCTATTTGTTGATTCCTCCAAAGGACTTTAACAAATGCAACTTCCTTGTTCCTCAATCTCTTAACTTGCCGGTCCAAAATTTTCATAGGAACTTCTTCATAGGTCAAGTTTTCTTCAATATTCACTATTCCCATAGGTACAATGGAATTAGGATCACCCACACTTTTTTTCAACATAGACACGTGAAACACCAGATGAACCATGGTCATTTCCAATGGTAATTCCAACTCATATGCAACATTACCAACACGTCTCACGATTCTATAAGGCCTTACATACCTAGGGCTCAATTTCCCTTTCTTACCAAATCGAACCACACCTTTCATGGGTGAAACCTTCAGATACACCCAATCATCCACATTAAACTCAAGATCCCTTCTTCTAGTGTCAGAATAGGACTTTTGACGACTTTGAGCCGTCTTCAACCTTTCTCTAATGATCTTCACTTTCTCTAAAGCATCAAGTACCAAATTGGGGCCCAACAAGGTCATCTCGCCTACTTCGAACCAACCAACCAGTGATCTACATCGTCTCCCATATAAAGCCTCAAATGGAGCCATCTCAATACTTGAGTGGTAACTATTATTATAGGCAAACTCGATGAGAGGTAGATGATCATCCCAATTTCCTTTAAACTCCAACACACAAGCCCTTAAAATATCCTCTAGTATTTGAATCATCCTTTTGGCTTGCCCATCCATTTGAGGATGAAATGATGTGCTCAACTTTACCTTAGTACCGAGGCCTTTTTGAAATGATCTCCAGAAGTGAGAAGTGAATTGGGTACCACGATCTAAAATGATGGATAACGGCACACCATGCAACCTCACCAACTCCTGAATATACAACTTGGCATAGTCTTCGGCACTATAGGAAGTTTTAACTAGTAGGAAGTGAGCTGACTTAGTCATTCTATCAACAATTACCCAAATCAAGTCATGACGCTTTAGAGTATGAGGCAAACCCACTACAAAATCCATATTCACATCTTCCCACTTCCAAGTTGGGATTTCAATGTCTTGGGCTAGGCCACCCGGCCTTTGATGTTCGGCCTTCACTTGTTGGCAATTCGTACATTCGGACACAAACCTTGCTATGTCCTTCTTCATGCCACCCTACCAATACAACTCCTTTAAGTCTCAGTACATTTTCATTGAACCGGGATGAATGGAGTATGTAGAATTATGAGCCTCCATCATGATTAAACTCCTTAGGCCATCAACATTTGGAACATATATCCGACCTTGATAGTATAGTACCCCATCTCCCCCTTGGGAAAAGACCTCTATCTTCTTTTCCTTTACCAACTTCTTTAACTCGATAAACTTTGGGTCAAGATCTTGCTTGGATTTAACATCCACCACCAAAGAGGATTCAGACCTATTTTGAACAACCATACCCCCATCATTAGTACCACACAACTTCACCCCTAATCTAGCCAATCGGTGAACATCTTTTACCAACTCCCTCTTACTTTCATCCACATGGGCCACACTCCTCATAGATACTCTACTAAGTGCATCAGCAACCACATTAGCTTTACCCGAATGATAGTGCTCACTTATATCATAGTCCTTAAGGAGTTCTAGCCACCTCCTTTGACTTAGATTAAGGTCTTTTTGGGTGAACACATGTTGAAGACTCTTATGATCAGTATACACATCCACATGCACCCCATAGAGGTAATGCCTCCAAATCTTCAGAGCAAAAACAACGGCCACCAATTCAAGTTCATGGGTAGGGTAGTTACGCTCATGCACCTTTAATTGCCTAGAAGCATAGGCTATGACCTTGCCGTTTTGCATAAAGATACAACCTAAACCAATATTTGAAGCATCACAATAAACTACAAACCCCTCTAATCCTTCTGGGAGAGTGAAAATAGAAGCAGAGGTAAGTCGATCTTTTAAGGTCTGGAAACTCTTCTCACACTCATCTGTCCATATGAATTTGGATTTCTTTTGGGTCAATTTTGTCATAGGAGATGAGATGGAAGAAAAGCCTTTGACGAACCTTCTATAGTACCCGGCTAGACCTAAGAAGCTCCTAATGTCTGAAGGAGATAATGGTATAGGCCAATTTTTGACTGCCTCTATTTTCTTAGGATCAACCTTGATCCCATCATCGGACACTATGTGACCAATAAATGCTACCTCCTTTAACCAAAATTCACACTTACTAAATTTTGCAAATAATTGTCTATCCCTCAATGTTTGAAGCACAACTCTCAAGTGATTTTTATGTTCTTCCTCACCTTGAGAGTAAATTAAAATATCATCAATGAAGACCACCACAAAGGTATCAAGGTAAGGTTTGAATACCCTATTCATCAAGTCCATAAACACCACCGGTGCATTCGTTAACCCAAAACTCATCACCACAAAATCATAGTGACCATACCTTGTTTGGAAGGCCGTTTTGGGAATGTCACACTCCCTCACCCATAGTTGGTGATAGCCATACCGAAGGTTAATCTTGGAGAAGTGACTTGCCCCTTGCAATTGATCAAACAAGTCATCTATTCTAGGGACTGGGTACTTGTTCTTAATGGTCATCTTATTTAATTGACGGTAGTCTATACATATTCGAAGCGATCCATCCTTCTTTCTCACAAATAACACAGGAGCACCCCATGGTGAAATACTTGGTCTTATGAACCCCTTCTCTAACAAGTCCTTTAACTGTTCCTTCAACTCTTTTAATTCTGCCGGGGCCATACGATAAGGAGAAATAGAGATAGGTTGGGTATCAGGGAGGAGATCGATACCAAAATCAACTTCCCTTTCGGGAGGGACACCAGGAAGGTCTTCAGGAAAGACATCAGTGAATTCATTGACTATAGGAACTGACTCAAGAGAAGGACATTTGGAGTTGACATCCCTAACCCTCACAATGTGGTAAATACATCCCTTAGAAATCATTTTGTGGGCTTTAAAATAAGAAATAAATTGACCCTTCACCACCGAATCACAACCCTGCCATTCAATAAAAGGCTCATTTGGAAATTAGAACTTGACTCGACGATTCCTATAATCTATGGAAGCATAAGATGCATGTAACCAATCCATCCCAAGAATGACATCAAAATCTATCATGTCAAGCTCAATGAGATCACAAGGAATAAGTTTATGCAAGATAGACACAAGGCAACCCCTATAGACCTTTCTAGCAATAACTGACTCACCAACAGGAGTAGACACCAAATAAGGCTCTAATAACATTTCAGGTAAAATATCAAATCTATTAGCAAGGAATGGAGTAACAAAAGATAAATTTGCACTCGGATCTAATAGTGCATACACATCAAAAGAAAAGACTTTTAACATACTGGTAATGACATTGGGTGCATCATCAACCTCTTGTCTCCCATGCAAGGCATAAAAGCGGTTGGTGCATTGGACACCTCCTTGGAATTGTTGACCATGAGTAATTTGGCCTTGAGTCCTAACATCACCATCTCTATAATCCTTAGCATGGTGGCCCAGTTTGCCACACTTAAAGCATGCATTGGAGCCAGCTAAGCATTCCCCTTTGTGAGTCTTTCTACACTTCTTGCAAGCGGGGAAAGTTTGAGTAGCAACATTCTCTCTTGGAATCATTGGTTTACCACTCTTGTCCATGTTGAACCTTGGAGGAGGAGTATTGGTGGAACCTTATCCCATAAATCGTTGCCCACCTTGGCCTTTGCCATTGTTACCATAATCGGACCTTTGAGGGTTAAACCCTCCACCATCCACTCTAGCCTTTTTGAACCCCCTTGATCTTTCTCTAAGCTTCTCTTCTTCAATTTGTTCTGTGTAAGTCATTAACAGAGAGATATCCATCTCCTTGACCAACATGGCTGTTTTGCACTCCTTGGACACCAATCTTGACACACCGGAAATAAACTTACTCATCCTAGCTCTTGGGTCGGAGACCATGAAGGGAGCATACTTTGACAACTTAGTGAATTTGAGAGCATACTCCCTCATGCTCATACTCCCTTGACGGAGGTTGATGAACTCTTGGATTTTGGCCTCCCTTAGCTCCAATGGGAAGAAGCGGTCTAGGAAGGCACCTTTGAACTCTTCCCATCCTATCGACCCTATTTCTTCATCCCTCTCAACAACCCATTATTCATACCATACTCGAGCCACACCTTTGAGTTGATAGGCTACTAGCTCGGCCTTATCATTTGGTGGCACACCTATGATAGCCACAATCCGATACATCTCATTAATGAACTCCATAGGGTCCTCATCTAGTTTAGAACCATCAAACTCGGGTGGATTCATCCTTTGGAAATCCCAAATTCTAGAGGCTGGATTTTGCATTTGGGGAGGAGGAACACCTAGATTCCCTTGGTTAGCTACGACTTGGGCTAACAAAGTAATAACACTACAAAACTCGGCATGGGTTACCCCATCCTCATGATATTGGGCATTAGGAATCGGAGGAGTTTGTTCCTCATTGTCAACCCTTGCTCTTTGAGGTGGTCTTCCATGAGTCATTATCTAGAGAACACAAAATGGGTCGTTAGTTAAAGGAAAGCTTAGGACACTCTAAGGCACGACATGAATTTGAAAGAAGTGAAAATTTTCCTAAGCGCCTCATAGTCTCTTATTCACAATTGTGGCGCGCTTCACAACCATGAACAAGAACCTATTCGACGCGGTATGTTGGACTTCCAAGGATCATTCAAAACCTCAGGCTCTGATACAAAGTTTGTCACTACCCAAGCCTAGGGCCTAGACGTGACATGGCGAATAAGGAACCCGAAAGTACCTCAAACAAGCCTCTTAGCATTCTTTTAGCCTTTCATAGGTAATGACGATAAATGAAGAAGCGGAAATCATAATAGTAAATATTCAACTTACATATGTCCAACAATACCTCTAACTATTAGATTTAATGGTGGTAAGACAAGTCCCTAGCTCACCCTCAATCATAATAGAAGAAATGTCATAGTAAAATATCTTAACATATCATAAGCTAGAAAGATAAAGGAGTATAGTTCTCGGAACATGGGAACTCACCAAAAGTAGTCTTCAATGGAATATCAACTAGCCACGTGGAGGAGAATGCGGAGGAGCACTGATCCTTACATGGTGATATCATGTAGGCAAAAGAGTATGCGTTAGTACTTTGAATGTACTAAGTATGTAAGGATGCATGAACATTGAGGAAACATTATAACATTTATGTAGTACGGAACATAAGTTAATGTATGCATAATAAATCATATAGATATCCTTTAAAACATTCATTTTATGGGAAATTAACCATAACCGACATTTAAGACCATGCGAGCTATTACATGGAATCCAACATAACCCCCTACGTTGGCCGGAGAGACTACTTGCCGGGTAGAACTCCGTCAACTTCATTAATTTCTTTAACTTTAACTTTAAGGGCTATTTATGGATCCATTAGCCTAAGCCTACAAAGGCTCCTATGTTGGCACATAGTTAATGAGACAAGGGGTTGCTACTAGGATTCCCTTACCGAATCCCACCTCAATGCCTCATTCAGTGCTAAGTCAATCCCACAGAATAGTTTAATACTTCAAAATATTAGGATATAATTTGAGAATTTAAACATCATATTCGGTAGAATAGCTTAATAAAACATTTGATAATTCAAATATGCAAGAATTATCCTTATTGCATAAAGAATCCATCATTCATATCATTTCATCATTCTTTCATTTCATAAGACTTCCTTTTTGATCATAAATATTACTTTCATAAATATTTATTTGGAGTCAAAGCTTTCAAGTCAAACTTTATTAAAAACATAGTAAAACTAGATGGGTTCAAATCACTTCAACTTGCAAATATGTATGTAAATAAATATACATAAATACTTTAAAATCCATTAATTAAAAATCATGCTTTAAACAACCACCATGAATTTCAAGAACCTTTAAATAGATAAATAGAGAAATTACTTATAAACCATCAGTTCATACATATGAAATTATGTTGCATCAAAATAGAGAAATAATCATTAGTTTAACCATGATTCATACGATTAAGTAAAATTAAAAATTACCATAAGAAAATATTACTTAAAATCAAGAGACTTAATTGAAAGAGTTTTTGGACTACATGGGTGGAAGAACCCATGGATAAATACCCACATAACTTAGAGTAGAGCTTAAACAAAATAAATATTATTTATCATATAATCAAAATAATTTAGACATGAGAGTGGAAGGAATACTCTCATTGAAACCTTACATACCTGGAATTCAAAGCTTTAGTTGGTACCAAAAGACTTAATGAACACTCTTAAGTCCTAACTTTTCTCCCCGCCGGAACGTTTTGTGTACTACCCGGAGTATATGAATCACCAGAATAGTATTTCTTCACTACTAAGTGGAAGACTCAGCTCAATAGAAATATAATCATAAGGGTGAGCATTTAAAATACATCAAAATTAAACTCAGCATCTCAAAAGTAAGTCTTTGAATAAATAATGATATATTATTTTAAAACAAACTCTTAAAGGTTGAACTAACTCAACTCTATCTCTGTCTATGAAACCTTTAAAACTCATAAGATAGGTACTAAGACAAGCCCAGTACTACCTCAAATAATAATGAATAAATACTGAATGAAATAAAGAAACTAAAGGAGCTCCTCTGAAAGCAAGGAGGTTTCACGAAAAGATGGATGGGAAGTGATCTTCAATGATGCACCTTTTGAGGATTTCTAACACTTAGATCGTCATCATAAAACTATGCAGTATCGAAAGACGTCAGTCATGAAATGTACGACATGTAAAATACCTGAAAAGGAAACATACTCACTAAATGGTAAACTGGAATGAATATTGAAGTAACTCAACTAAAATAAAGCATGAAATTATGAAAATAGTCAGTGCTTTACAAAATATAAGTAAGTTCATCCATCTGAATATAAAAGAAATCTTCTCTTTTGGGGAGTTTTTCTAATTGACAACCATCATTATGAGCTTCGTGATGATAAAATAAACTGCTCTCATTGCTAGAGCCGTCCAATACATTGTCAGGATAAGGGACACAACTCAACTCATGGATCTATATAAAGTCCGTATTTGGGACTGAAGTGAGGAGTCACCCTAACTAACAACACGATCCTAGCCTACGCTTGCTACATCATTTATGGGGTTTGAGTTGTCTAAACTCTTACCCAAATTAGTGCTTAATGTGAGGCCAAAAATACATATTTTTAGTATTATTTGCCTCATGTTTAATACTTTTATTTTTCCTTTCTGAGTGTGAATTTTATGGATTGTGCTATATAATGTATTTTATTCGTAGGATTAAAATGGCGCGAAGATGAAAAATTTAAAGCCAAAATAAATTAGAAATGAAAGATTATAGAAGGAAAATCTAGCAGACAGCTTAATGGATTAAATTGAATATTATATTATTATTTATATATAAGCCGCAAAAGCAAAATTGGAAAACTTCTCTAGTTCCACGTTGTAATCAATGAAGGCAAAAATAACAATTGTTGAGGCGGCTGGCAGTAAGTTTCCAAACCGAATATTTTTGGGTTTTAGATTTCTCAATTAGTTTTGAACTAAGTTATTTTATTTAGAATTTTTTACATCTATAAATAGTTCATAAAAAATATTTCAGGGACAACAACTTACAATAAGAACTAACAAATAATATAGGACTTGGATTTTATAGCTTGGGAACTTTGAAAGAGCTGCCATGGAGGCCGGAGAATTTTTGATTTTTTTTTCTTCTACTTTATTATTTATTTGTATTCTTGATTTTTCAAGATCTTGTAGCTATTATTTTTTGAATTTTCATAATTGACACAAGTAAATTTATTTTTATAAATTTTGATTGTGTTTTTGTAATAATGAGTAGCTAAATTTCATAACTATGATTGTGGAAATCGTGATGAATTATTGGAGTAAGTTAATATAAAAAGTGATTCTTGAATGATTTTTATGCATGTATTATTTTTCCATTTGCTTTGATTGCTTTTTAAAGAGTGCACACATTAGAACTCGTCGTATCTTTACTTACCGGATCAAGGAGGTAACGGATGGGAAAAAGGATTATATAACGAGATTTGAGGTTCTCAACCCTCATCTAATAACTTGAACAAATCAAGGGATAGCTAATCTAGGATCACTGGTAAGGGTTAGTAAAACATACACCCATATATGGATCTAGTTGCATGATGATAATCACTTATATGTCGGATCAAAGAACTAGGTGAAATTAACTTACCGATCTTGCATGATGAGAACTAAAATAGATCATGAATACAATATTCTTGCTTAGTTATGAAATCATGGGGTACACATTCCTATACTTCTAATAATTTAAATACAAATAAATATTTAGTCTCAAGCTATTGTTATTATTTTTAATTTTGTTTCAATTTAAATTTCCCCTTTTTTAAATAACAACTATCAAGTTAAATTTCGTTATTGACAGTACTCTTCCATATTTTCTGTGAGATCTATCCCAACTCATAGTTAGGTAAATATATTTCAAATGATTGTTTATATTTCTTTTCGAAAAGTATATTTGAACGTTATCAAAAATGGCGCCGTTGCCGGGGAATATGGCTTAGAATTTGTCTTTAGTATTTATTTTGATTTGTAGTCCTTAACTTTCAGTTTTTTGAAGTATTATTTTTAATTTATTTTTTCTTTATTGTTTTTACTCTCCTTAAGATGTCATTTTAAAATATATGCAGTGATAAGTGTTCTTGTAATTTTTGTACTTTTTATATTATGGATTCTTACAGCTTAAACTTTTGAACAAAATAATCTGCTTGAGGACATGAAGATTTGTTGATACTGCTCTATAACAAAATTATTAAGCTCATGTATGAGGTTGATTTGTTTGATTGGAATATTTACAAATTAAATGTTGAGTTGAGTACAAATATTGATGCGTTTGGCACCCAATAAATTAGTGAGGAAGAAAAGATGCTTATAGTCCAACTTAAGGAGCTAAAATTGAAAGGCCAACTACTTGACCATACTTTTATTAATGTTGTCACTGTTGAGAAGACTACACTACATTATGTAAGGAAGTAGATAGTAGTATTTTTAAAACATGTAGTGTGTGCAAATACGAGGATGTAAGTAGTGATACAATTCATGAGTTAGTGATACAATCATTTTTCCACGTTATGCTTCGATAGTGAGATATTAATTGAACAATCCGAGCATATGAAAGAATTTAATGAGGAGGAAATATATATCTATTCTCTTGATTTTGTTATGCCAAAGTCAAAAAATTACATTCCTTATTTAAGGGCCATGAATTGTTACATATGATTTCTATTGCTTGGTTCTTTTATTTTTGTACCACCGTCCCTTGAGTGGAATAGAAAAATAGATACAAAATTTGGGGTGCAATTCATATCCTCAAAGTGGAAGGAAAAATAGTAAAATTGATGGTGTTGTGCCGCAACATTAAATCAAACACTTGTTGGGAGGCACCCCAATTTGTATTATAGTTTCATATTTTTTAAATTTTTTAAGTGTCACTTTTTGTTTAGTTTTGTTCGTGTTTTTGTACATTTACAGAAAGTCTGAGTATCCAAATTTGAAGCTAACGAACATGTTTTGAGCTTAGGTATGGGGTGCGCGCGACACCCTTGATTAAAATTTAAGAAACATGCTGCTATCTAGGCTCTAAAGAGTCTCATGGAATATTTCTTACCCTTCTGCTTCATCTTTTTTCTATAAATTGCTTTGTAGACCAAGCATGATTTTAAGTGTGGGGCGGAATATCTTTCGATATTTTCAAGAGTGATGTATGCTATAGGATTTTGTTTATTTAATTATTTTTAATTTTAAAATATATATTAAAAACTCCAAAAATACAAAAAGATTTATTTAATTCTTTAAAGTAAAATAGTTTTTAATGGTTCTTAGATCTTTAGTCTTTATTAGAGCATATTTTGTCCGCCTGTTGGTTTTTTTCCGATTCTTTTTTGAGGGGGGCCCATTGAACCAATTTTTTTTAGAGTAAGTCTTTTTTTAATTTAATTTTATTTATTTTTTTGAGAGAAAAGAAAAAACCTTTTAACTTGTTTGATATTAACAATTGAGGCATGAGATTGAGTATTTTTTTTTTGTGAGTGCTTGAACATAAAATAAAAATATATCTTTTGACACCTATTGTCACTACCCAAACAAGGTCCTAAGTGTGAAATGACGATCGGAATCCTTGAGGACTCCAACCAAGCCTCTTAGTATATCATTCAGGATTATAAATAAGGTAAATAAAGCATTAAGAGTTAAACATAAAAGTGGAAACAAAGTCTCAGCAAGAATAGTCTCCATAAACGATAATATGTCTCAAACTCATAATGGAAGGACAACATAGATCCATGACATCCAACATGCCTTTACTAGTCTAGATAGGGGATAAGACAAGCTCCTAGCTCAACCACAATACGTAAGAAAAGTCAAAAGAAACAATGAAATATAATGTCTTGTCCTCAAAACATGAGGACTCACCATAATGGAAGTAAGTAAGCTCAACTCTACTCAAGAATAGGATGTGTGTGATGATCATCGGTTCCTATATTATGATACAATGTAGAAAAGAGTATGTGTTAGTACATGAAATGCACTAAGTATGTAGAAGTATGCATGAACAATGAAAATATGACATATTCAATATGAACATGGGATGCATGACCAATATCTTAAAACATGAGTAAAACCTTGAAAACATTAAACATCATAATCACGTAGTCAATGCATCGAAACATCATCATGAGAACTTATACCTTTTCATAAACCTTTTCTCTAGGATAGGACCTTAACCAACACTTAAGACCATGCGATATATAACATGGAATCCGATATACTCCCACACCAAGAAGGGGGAGGCTACTTGCCAAGGTAGACTCTGAGGTGGGACCTTTCTTTAACATTGAACTATTTATGGATCCACTAACTAGGCCATATTGGCATATTAAACCTATGTAGATGATGTAGTTAGGGAATAAAGGTTACTACTAAGATTCCCTTGGGTAGCTATTTGGCTACCATAACCTACCTTTAAAGTACTCTCGGTGCATAGTCATTATGCCAATGGGAATCATGAAAACATAGTCATTAATATCATTAGGAAAGACAATAATAGATATCAATACTCATCATAAAATAATTATAAGAGTAGCACATTGATCATCTTTATCATGAGTGTGCGAGGAAAACCCATCACAACCTTTATACATTGCTTGAAGCATCATTGGAACATCATAGTTCATCATCATTCATTATTTTTCATAAGTCATTCATAAGCCTTGATAATCATTCATTGAAATCCTTCATAGTTCATCATCATAAATTCTTGAAAACATACTTGGAAATAACATATAGCATGGGTCAAATAAAATTAACTCGAAATCATGCAATGTGATGTGACTTATGCATAAATTGATCAATAATCATGAGATAAATCATAATTAAAAAGATCCAATGCAATTTCATGTAAAATTAGGGCTTAGACGAAGAATTCATAAAAGTGAATTTGAGAAATTTTTGGGACTCCATGGATGAAAGGATCTATGGATGAATTCTCACATACCTTAGACTCTAGAAGCCTTAAATTGCAATGATTTGGAGACTTGACCTTGATTTCTTTTGGAATTTGCTTGAAGAAGAAGAAGACCCTTGAGAGAGAAATTTAGAGAGAAACTTTTGGGATTTGGGTATTAGGGTGAGCATGAGAGAGTTAGGAGGGTTTAGGCTAGTTAATAGAATAGAATTTTAACCCAAAAACTATTCAAATACATTAAGAAATCAATAGGGAAAAGACGAAAACACCCCTAATTTAAACTTAGTCAGGCACTTGCATGGAAGGGCACAACGACCCGTGAAGCTCACCATGGGAAGGGTGAGTTGGACTACAGGAGGTGGCCACCAAATAGGGAACCATGGTCTATCAAAGGCACGATGGACTGTGGTCCCTGTCGTGGTCCTTACTATACTTCAGGTGTCTTGGGGGGGGTCAACTCTACGAAAGGGACAATGGTCCGTAGTGCTCACCACGAGCCATGGTCCCTCTTGTGAACTTCTCCCCTATTTCCTGTCACTTATATGACCCCTCTCCAAGAGCCTTGAAGATGAGTAGTGTCCGTAATGGGTCTCGTGGTCCCTATTTGGTACCAATTTTCTGTGTTTTCCATCTAGAATTCTGCTTTTTGTCTTTCCAACTTTTGAGGTCTTACAATTTCTCCCTCTTAGGAATATTCATCTTCAAATGGGACTCAAACTAGCAAGAATGGATAGGAAAGAGACATCGAAACTCAACATGAATGCAAGACATATCGAAAAATGCATAAAATCACGGAGTACTATATCCCAAGCTAAAACATGACTTTAAAACTAATTTCATTAACATGAATGCATATGAGAACATGAGAATGACTGAAGCATAAGGATTTGATGGAGTGGATCATGAAGGAACTCAACACCTCAACTAGTAATAGAAGGAAAGAGATGGGGATATCGTGACATCATATCGGCTTCAGCTTCCCATGTAGCCCTTTCAACCTCTCGGTTCCTAAATAACATTTTAACTGAAACTATTTCCTTGTCCCTGAGCCTCTTAGAATATAATTCATAAGCATTCATAAGTTAAATAGATCAATTAAGCTAAATCAGGCTCCCAAAATTGAAGAATGAATATGGGGGTCAGGGTTGAGTTCTCGTTTGGTCTTAAATTAAAAAAACAGACAAATGATACATCACGATCGCGGAACACTATGCTTGTGATTGAGAGCTACAAGGAAATTTCCCTTTGTTATCATAGCAGTGACCTCGTGATCACAAAGGCCTAAAAAAGAGAGGGTCACAATCGCGGTAGGAAGCATCGCGATCGTGAAGGCCAAGTATGGCCTGCACCAGCAAGGTGCTGCAACAACATTTTGGCCAAGTTTAAATTCTCCAATAGGGTGCTCGGGATTCGTTTGGAATCCCATACGGGAAAATGGACTATGAGACCCTACTAAATTCGACATTCTAGACTCAATGGCACAGTCAAAATTATCATCAGAGGTCATCTCGACAAAAAGTGAGTCCAACACCCAAGCATAATTTTTACCAATTCTACAAAGAGGCTCGAAATGAGACCGGAAGCCTCAAAACACGAACGAAAGGTTGTACTAAACAAAACTCAATATTTCAGAGCTAACTGCGCTAACGAAATTTCAATTCGAGCGTGTTTACAAAGAATGTTGACTAAAGTCAATCTTAGGCCAAATTTCAAAGACTAAATCACCAAATGGCCCAAACTTGTACCAATTGCCTCTATACTCGTGCCGACCATGCTAATAGCCTATTTTTTTCATTTTAGAGCTGATGGAACTGTCAGAATTCCATTATGAGGTTGTTTGATCGAAGTCAAATATTCAAACTCCAAGAGATCCAGAAAAGGAAATCTAGCATAAAACCCAAATAAACGACCAAGCAACCGAACTGGCAGTGCCAACAAGTCATAAATGGCTTGAGGTTGGTACAAGAATGCTCTAAATGCTGAAAAGATCAAGAAAAGACAAAATTACCTTGAGGGTCATTACATAAAGAATGAGTGGGTTACACAGTCCGTAGATCATTTTAAGGATCGTAGAAGTTGGTCGTAGAAGAAAAGTTCAGAGAATTGGAAATTTGAGAATATGATCAGAATGAGGGGAGGTCTATAGACCATATAGGCTTCTACAGCCCGTAGAGGGTGACTGTATATGGAAACTTTAGAAAGTGAATATTTCCCTTTGACTTCCACGAGGCCCTATAAGGCTCGTATAGAGTTCTATGAACCCTAGAAGTGTCCATAGAACTTGGCCATCAGTTAATTTTTCCAGGGATATTTTACTCATTTCTCATTCTTTTAATACCTAAGCTATATCATTTTAGCCTAATTCTTAGGACCTATAACTACTCTTACCCTTAAAAATTACCCCATTCCCTCCATTCACTCAAAATACTCTCAAGGATTTCTCTCTCAAGTCAATCTAGGATTTCAAGTTCAAGCCTCTATTACAAGATCTTGTTAAGGCTTTGATTCAATGTATGTGAGAATTTTATTTATGGATCCTGTTTCATCCATGGAGTCCTGAAAGATGTTCAAAGATCATTTGATGATTTCTTCATAAACTCTAGGTTTTGAAGATTTTGCATCGGGTTCAATGAATTATTATTTTATTCATTACCAATGATCTACCTATGCATGATTTGACCTTAATTACATATTTTTGATGAATTTCTCATGAATCCATGCATTATGTCTATTTTATGATTTTAAACTATGTTTTAGAAAATTATGCAGGCATCACGATGTCAAGAAACTATGATTTAAGGATGCTTATTGATGAAGTATCAATTATGATTTTATGAGATCAAGGTTGATTCAGAGTGAAGCATTCTTATCATGAAGTAATTCCATAATTTTTCTATGAATAAGCTAATGTCACGACTTGCAGTCGAGCAATGATGGTACCTACTACACTCTCCACTATAGAAAAGCCTAAAACCCCAATAGATAGAATTTGTGGAAGACAACAATTTAATAAAATAATAATAATAAGAGGCAAAAGACAAGAATAGTAAATACAAGAAGCGGTCCATATCATAAATCTATAATATGATACAAAATATACAAAAAACACCCAAAAGTGGCTAAAAGGACAAACTGACACTAACCAATCTTCGGACTTGGTGTCACCTATACAGGAGATACTAAGTTATTGAAGTTATATATACATACAAGAGATCTGACTCATCAAATTACAAAATATACAAATCAAAAAAAGGAAAAAAGTAAGTCTTTAAATGCGAGGAGCTCACCACGATCCAATTTTGGGATAACTACGGGAGATCCAATGCTCGAGGAGGGTGGCTCGTATTGGGAGCTAAATCATGAAAAGATACAGAAATGCAATATGAATAACAAAATATGGGGTACCTAGTCGGCATCATAGGCCGACCGAGATCAGAAAAATCATATAAAATATAAAAGTGTAAGATACTAATAAAACTACTAGCTAAGAGTTCAGTAACCAATAATTGCAAGCCATAACAGAGAAAACTCACACAAATAACATGAATATAGCACCCAAGTACACGGAAGAGTACATTCACATAAACAAACAAGATTATTCAATGCAGAGGTTAGAAACTAAAAAGTAAAACTCGGAAGAGTCCCTGAGCCATTCTAAATAAAACCTCAAACTCATCAACAATGAGAGTGTAACTTGGATAAGTGGTCCACGGGCCGCTCGGAGCGATACCTTAGAGTTATCAATAGTAAAATGGTAAGATGTAGTCCAAACCTAAGTCAATAGGACGCCTGAAATGGTACCTCGGACTTATCAATAATAACCAAGAGAGTGATATAAAACCATGTAACTAAATATGCTCAATGCCACACAAGTGATCCTTATTTCACAAATTTCCCCAAACTAAGCGAATAAATCCCATTTTAGTCAAATTAACTAAATAAGACCCATTTTAGCCAAATTAACTAAATAAGTCCCATTTTAGGTATAAACCATGAATATATATATATATATACATCCCCTTCAAAAATAAGTTCCTTCAATAAAGTGTCATACCGACCTTACCCCCTTCCCATTTTCAAAAGTTATGTCCATTCCACTAACATAGGTAATTCACATGAGTACAATCCATCAACCAATCCACAATCCACACCACATAACATCACACCACAAGCAGGCAAACACTAGTCACATTGTAGCGGTACTAACTTGGGACTCCTACCAGTCCAAGTTCAAGCCCTTGGGCCAAATAAGTATAACGAACAGTGATAAAAGCAAACATTACCACATCAAGGAAACCAAACAACTCAAATGCTCAAAATGGGCAAGGACTAAGATTTATACCACCAAAAAAAATGATAAGGAGCTAAAACTTCAAGCAAAGCAAAATAAATCAACCTAAACTAAGGCTAAACAACTAAGATCTAGCTAAAATTCCTGAGCAAGGCCATTTCAATACTAAGAATCTTGGAATCCTAGAATCATAACCTATAATCCTTCTTGATGATCCAACTACTCTTATAAATATACATAAACTAACCGAGCCAAGTCTAAAGAAGAAATTATAACCTATCTCAAGGCCAAAACCGCACCCCAAATATGTATTTCAGAGGTTTTCCATTCTACGGAGCCTCCAAATAGTGTCACGCTATCAAATTAGCAGGAAAAATATCAAAAACGATAATTCATACCTAGATTATAATTTACAATTTCGTATTAGAATAGAACTAAAATTCGAACTTGGGACATGTAAAAGAAATCAAAAAAATGACTCTGTCACAAGGTCTGAATGAACTCAAGGAATTCATGCTCAACAAAGGAGAACATTCCGAGAAAGAATCAACCAAAAACAGCCCCACCACATAAGAATCAAAGTGTGATCAAAAACTGAATTTTAAGGGAAATTAACTGAAATTACCAAGAGAAACGGAAGATTCAACGATCCCAGAACGTACCCACACAAATTTTTGACACCCACAACAAGAATCAATAAATTTGATCAACTATTTCTCTCAAAATCAATTTTTCTCTAAGTCTCAAAATGGAAATTGCTTGCTAATAATGGGTGTTTAAAAGACTAATGTGCCCAAAATTTTGGTCTTCGCAAATGCGTAGAATAGCTCTGCAAATGCAGAGTTCAGTCAACTAACCCTCCGTGAATGCGGAGGCAAGCCCGTGAATGCAGAGCTCCTCCTATGAACACAGAGAATAAACAACCAAATCTCCATGAATATTGCAATGAAAAAATGTCAGCTACACCAATAGATATACATTAGCAACTTCTCAAGGATGGAAAATTCCCCGTTGGGGATTCGAAACTTTTTTGGAACCCCATCGACAAAAACAAACTATGCCACCTTATTGGAAATAATATCTAGGACTTAACAGGATCAACGAAATGTCCAACGGAGGTCTTCTTGTCAAAATATTGGCCAAATTCAACACTTACAAATAATTCACAAATAAAGCTACCAAAGCCAAAAACTCACCATGAAAACCTCGTAAATCAAACCAAAAGTCATTCTAAACCAAACTTGGTATTTTGGAGTTAACCAAACTGTCAAAATTTCAATCCGAACATGTTTACCAAGAATATTGACCAAAGTCAAAGTCAGCCCCAAATACCAAAAAGATCATCACGCTAGACTAAATGACTCTTCTAAAGCAGATAGAACTGACTAAATCTTCATCCAACATCAAAACCTCCAAATGTTGACTAAAGTCAACTATTTCAAACGTTATGCCTTTAAAATGACTAAGCTCACTCAAAAACTCACCCGACCTCCTTGGGATGCATGAAACCCACCTTAACACATAATAAACACTACAAAGAAGCTAGGGGAAGGGGAAAATAGTAAAATCATGAAAAATGACCACAAGAGTCATTACAACTTATTATGATTTAGATGCTAGATAAGTTTCTATTATGAATATGTTGTGAAATCATGCTTTGTTAAATAATCTATTCTTATGATTTATGTATGTTATGATGAAATTTTTATTACAAGATTCTTAACTTTTTCAAAGATTATGCCATGATTATGTTATTCTTTTTGAGAGTGCTACCTAGTACCGACTTAGACTAGTGGCGATTATCTAGGTCCCTAAACTATGTAGCCCCATGGGATTTGCCTTAATTGGTCATAGGATACACAGACTACTCAAGTTGATGGTCCCTACCTAGCAAGTAGGATATCATGTTTTGTGGGAAGAATCTGGAATCCATGTTATAGCTCACATGGTATTTGTCGGTTAATGGTATTTCTCACTATGCTATGTTTTTATTATGATTTTCTTACAAGTATTGCATTGACTATGTTTTATGTTTCTAATGATATTTTAAAAGATTATATCATATTTTAGCTTGGTCAGTGCATTATCACATTTATGTCATACATTTCATATTCTCCATATTTAGTATATTCCATAGTACTAACCGCATATTTTTTTTGCCTATATTGTTTTATAATATAGGTCATGAGGCTCCTACTTATGCGCATGATTATTATTAGATTCTTATCAGCTTCATATTGAGTGGTGAGTCATTATGCTTCTAGGAAGTGTTTCATATGACTTTCATCTAGACTATATTTTCAGTTCTCTCCATATGTGTATCGACTATCGACAATTGAACAAGGTCACAATTAAGAATAAGTATCCCATTTCAAGGATTAATGACTTATTCGATCAACTTCAAGGAGTAAGCTACTTCTCAAAGATTGATCTTCGATCGGGTTACCATTAACTTTGAGTAAGGAAATATGACATTCCCAAGAGGGCCAAATTAATCTTCGATCGGATTACCATCAACTTTGAGTAAGGAAATATGACATTCCCAAGAGGACCTTTGTGACTACCCCCTTCTTGGGCCTACATATTCAGGTATTATCTATGTCAGGGTCAGCCAGTTCGTACCTTAATCCCTTTTCATATTATAGCGCTATGGGGTATCAAACTCGAAACCTCTAGCTCCTTTAAATCCCATATTATGGGATCGCCTTTCACCAATTGAGCTAATATTTTTGTGAAGACCCCCTTCTTGGGTCCACATATTCAGGTATTTTTTATACCATGATCAGCTAGTTCGCACCTTAATTCCTCTTCACGCTGCAGCACTACCCGGTATCAAACTCGGAACCTCTGGCTCCTTTACATCCCACCTTAAGGGATTGCCCTTCACCAGTTGAGCAGTTTTTCATGACCCAACTTAGGGCCTAGTCATAAAAAAGTGATCGAAACCCCGAAGGGCTCTAACGAAGCCTCTTATACATATCATAAACATACATAAAGTAAAGCAAAAGTGGAAATATCATAAGAGAGTCTAAACCATGATTAGTAAATAAAGAATGTCACATAACAACATAGACTCGAAATAATTGTCCAACTAGATGCCTCTACACATGAGTATGGGTGGAGGCTAAGACATATTCCTAGCTCACCCTAAATATGAAATATAATAAAAGTCTTTGAAAATAGTAAACAACTTGATGACTAGTCCCTAGTAAATTAGAACTCACTGAAAATACCACCGGATAGAAAAGCTTACTAGCTACGTAGATGAGTATGATCTTCAACCTCAAACCCTATATTATGATACAATGTAGGTAAAAGGTATGCATTAGTATGTTGGAATATAATAAGTATAAGGGCGTGACATGCAACGTAAATCATGGAATGCAATGGTTAAGTAAAACACATGATAAGATGAGATAAGTAAAGTCATGAGAAAATCATATTGAACAAAGCATTTAAAAAGCATAATTTATAATCATAGCATAATTAAGAGATCATTCATATGTGGGATAAGAACCATAACCGACAATAAGACCATAGAGCTATAACATAGAATTCCAATGTTGCCCCTACATCGGAGAAAAGGGAGAGACTACTTGCCAAGGTAGACTCCTACTTCCAAAGCATATAGTCCACTTCTCTTAGATCCCTTGGCTAGCAATGTCCTTGTCTTCTTGTCCTTTACAATAAAATCAATTTCATCAGACTTAAGAGTGCAATAATTATCCTTTGCAATTTTACTAACTTAGAGTAGAATCTTAGTAATGTTAAGAACTACAAGAATCTCCTGTAATTTTAGACCTGATTTAGTTGTATTCTCAACATATGTTATATCTGATTGTGATCCACTGCCAACAATAATTTTATCAGATCCATTGTAGTTTTTAAGATCAGACAGAATATCTGAGTTATTTGTCATATGACTACAGGCTCTTGAGTCCACATTCAAAGTATCATCAGTGGTAGATGCATTCTACAAATTAACAACAACTAATGAATATGGTAGTTCATCAGCAAATTGTTATAAGTAGTCTCACCTGTAAAAACACTTAAAAAAGGTATGGTTATTCCTACCACAAATTTGACAAGACTTAGTGCTATTCCTTTCCTTGTTCGAAGAACCTGTTCTATTTTGGTGGTTATGAGAACCTATTCCTTATCCAGTAGGCTTGTATCCTCTTTCTTTGGAGTTGAAGTTATTGTTTCCTCCTCCCCTGTCCAAAGGGCAGAGAATGCCATGTTATGGTTCTATAGTGGCACCTCCTCTTCATCCTCCCTTATATCAAAACCCCTTAGAGCATTAATAAATTGATTAAGAGTGGGATATGGTGCCTTACCTAGCATAACAGTCCTAAAGGTCTTGTACTTGAGACCAAAACCTCTAACAAACTTAATTACTTTTCTATCTTCATCCACAGGTCTGTGAATGGCCGAAAGACCATCATATATACCCTTAAATTCCCTAATGTATTCATCAATATTTTTAGTTCCTAGCTTAACACTTTGCAGAAGTTGTTTGAAATGAAACTCCTTAGCTTTTATTGCTTAAAGATATGCTTTTTCAAAGCATTCCCACATCTCATTAGTAGTTGAGCATCCCACAATCAGTTACATCTTTCTCCTCTCAGTTCTCAATGCTACCACTATCTTCTACATCCTTCTCAATAGCTATAGCTTCCTTAGCATTCTTTCCAGTGAAACAACTACACTGAGTTAGTTCAGTCACTATGATGAGATAAGTTAGTCTCATCACCTTAATGAACTGCATCATTTGTATCTTTCATATGAGATAATTTGTTGGCTTAAGTTTAATTGAATAGGAATCAATGAGGTGATGCATAAATGAGGTGGATAAGGTATTGGTAGGTGGAGCCATTACAAATTAGACGTAGGATATTGGTTTAGATTCAATACTTTTAATAGAGGAAGAGATTTAATGAAATGATAGCATGTATAATTCTCAACAAAAAAATCAGAGAAATCAAGAATTGTATTGATGATAATAAATGAGCACAAGTCTCCTTTATATAGGAGTGAGTTGTAGAGTCCTAGACTAGCTAAACTTAGAGTTATACTACTACACAAATACAACGAGATTAATTATAAACTAATTACTATATGTACATAGCAGCAACATATTTCTACTCTGACTCTCTAACTCATCCAACTGTGAGTTTGACTATAACTTAACTCTTTCGCAGTCTTTAATAGTCTACAGGTCTCCTATCAGTTGCACCATGTTGTTCACCCATTCCTTAGATTCACCTTGATCCTTATCTTCAACAATACTAAAATTAACAAAATATTATTTTGAATACAACCTAACACATATATTAATAATTTATTGACATAACTTGATTCACAAACTCCATTAAAATATCAATAATATATAAAATTTGTAATAAATAAATATATATATACGCCAATATATCATATCTAAAGATTTCTTTCTTAAATATTTAAGGAATTTTTGAAAGAAAATAAAGTGCCCATTTTGTTTTTTAATTCTAATTTAAATCTGATGTTTCTGGATATGCTTAGTACAAAAATAAAAATTTCCAATTTAGACTCATAAACCTTCGATATTAGACAAAGGATAATCGCAAAACGTAGGGTATTTCCTCCTTCCAGAGGTAGGAATATTTGTCCTCATATATTATGCATGAGTAAAATAGGAATTCTCTTTCAAACAAAACCTCTCTTATAAACAAGATTATATCACACCCAAAAAAGTCAGAAAATAAGCCGCCTTCCATACAAGGCCACATGTAGCTATCAGGAACTTTGTAGATGTAATGACCATAAGGGCTATTTTTGGAAATTCTTGAGAAATTTTTATTTTACCTCTCTCTTTAGTTTCTCCGGGTGTTAATAGATCAGTTTGTGTGGTTGATTTTGGTAAATTCTTAAAATGTTGTAATTTGAGTGAGTTTTTGAGTTATAGAGTTTTAAGTGGCTCAAAAGTGGTTTTCGATAGCAACTAGAGCTTCGAGTCTCAAAATGGGGTTACGTCAGTTCCATCAACTCCAGAATGTGGAAATTGGTCAAGGAGAATTGGCGCAATGAGATTTAGGGTTTATACCTGAATTTGGGGTCCTGAGTTGGAAGGTCTGGTTTTAAATGATCTAAGTTTGACTTTGGTCAATAATTTGAGTTCAGACACTCGGATTGAATTTCTGATTATTCTATTAGTTTCAGTGGATGATTTTAGGCCTAAGAGAGGCCTTGTTATATTTTATGAAAGTATCGAGGGCATGTTGTCTTTTTGAGTTTTAGACTAGTTTAATTGCGACTTATCGAGTATCAGGTCAAGGAGATATCGAATTCGAATTCTGATAGTTACACTGAGTCAAAACATTGATTTAGTAGGGGTGCACATATGTGTGTGCAGTATTCTGAACAAATATCGAGGGTTGGATCAGAGACTTAAGTTTTAGCTTTGTTTAATTTTTCTAGTGTTGGTGCAGGGTCCACTAAAGTGAACCTTTGCTTTAAAGAGGCCCATCTCTTAAGCAGGGTTCCCAAAAGCTAACCTCCACTTTAGAGACCCTATGTCACTTTAGCGATACCTAAAGGCCTTCTGGTCGACTTTTAGGCCATTTTTTCCCAACACCTCCATTTTCAATCACTTGGAGCTTTGGGAAGGCGGTCTTTGAGGAGATTTTTGGGGAAATTCATTTGGGTAAGTTCATCCACCATTCCTAAATCAATTTTCATCTATTTCATCTTCTAAAATCTATCAAGTACCATGATTTCAGGAGGGGGTTTTGGGGAGATATCTTCCAAATGTTTAGGCTTGAAAATCTTTTATTTATAACTCATTTCTCGGTCAAATTTTGTGGTTTTTTCAACCATGAACTCCCCTCATCGAGTATAACATATTTTTTGAAATAAATTCCACTTTTTCCCTCTTTCAAAATTAATTGACTTTTAGACAATTTTACCCCCGATTCTGAAACCTATATATATGGGTATGATCAGACTCCTTGTGAAGTGTATGTTTCATTATTGATAGTGGGTTGTCATTTTAGGCATTGAATTCAAAGGTTATTCATTTAGTAGGAGTATTCAGGTGCGACTTCGACAATTGAGGCGGGTTTGACTATCTTTCTTTGAGACTGAAATGGGGTAATTAATCATTCTTATATTTTAGACTTTGGGATAGAGTTGTAATGTGACTGAGGATTGTTGATTATATTTATGATGCCCGTTTGAGGTGTTGATTATTACTGTATTGCCCGTGTGGGGGCTTATTTGTATTACATAGCCTGTGTAGGTGACTTATTTGCTATCTTATTTTCCTTGAGAGCATGTGATTCATGATTTACCTATGACAGAGGTTTGAGGATATTATTTGACTTCTGATACCCTCCTAAAGGGTTGAGTTGGGGTTTTTGAGCACACTTGAGTACCGAAATGATTCTAAAAGGGGTAAACATTTATTTCAAGTACATTTCTTTATCATGCTTATCTATTGAGGGTATAAATCATGCTTAGGTTAAATTTTGAGAAATTGGAACCTTATATTACAAGTTAAGTTGAATATTACCTCCATGCCATATATTTTTTGATGCATTCATCCTTATTCGTCATATTATGCAACATGGGAAGTTGACAAATATGGAAATTCTTTTTGAGAAAGAAAATAAAATACTTTTACAAAACTCTTGACCACGGGAAGGTGGCAAGGGGGATAAGATATTGGTATTGTGATCCCTTTACCATGATGAGGCGAAAAGGATGAAGATATATTGTTATTGAAGTATATGGTTTGCGAGGCCCCCATGGGTCTTGCTTGGTAGCACAGCTCGGCCAGTATATACGACAAACTATGCGACAGTCTTGATTCCACCATACCACCACATCATGGCATTATTTCATTGCATTGCACTTCAGTGCATCTTGAATTATTTACCTTATTTGATATTATGTGATATTGAATTGTCCTTATGTATTTACTTTACTCATGCAGTTCTATACAAATTGGCGGCACCGATGTCGGAGTGGGACTTTTCTGTTTGCAGGTGGTGAAGCATTCCTTAGTTTATTGCATAGGTTTGATTAATTACTTATAATCAGTTGCTCCAACCTACTGAATACATGTGTACTGTACTCACCCCTATTTCTGTATCTATTTTTAATGCAGATCCTAGTCAGGGTATTCTACACGGTAGCTGATCTCACTCTCTAGCAGATATTTTACTATTTAGATTAGTGGTGAGGTCTTGTGATTAGCACCTTCATTAGTTATATCTTTTATTTCTAGTCTTTAATATTATTCAAAGACTTATGATATATATCAGATTTGTTCATTGTATTAGATGCTCTTTACACATATGACACCAGGTTTGAGGTTAATTCTTTGTTATCTTTCTTTTTGTTTTAATCTTGGTCTGAATTTCCCTTGAGAGTCTCATATGATTTTTACTTTTAGGTTTACACATCGGGATTAGGTTCAGGATATGTGTCATCATGATCTCGATTTTTGGGTCGTGACAAAATGGTATCAAAGGCTAGATTTGTCGGTCTCATAAGTTAAAGAGTAGGGATATGGGTCTAGGTCAATTCCTTACTACTTTAATCTTTTGCAAATCAACTCAAATACCTTCTTCGAATATAATATAGCCCAATAATGCCACGGATTCTAACCAAAACTCATACTTTGAAAACTTGGCATGTAACTCCTGAT
This sequence comes from Solanum dulcamara, assembly GCF_947179165.1. Classification (NCBI taxonomy): domain Eukaryota; kingdom Viridiplantae; phylum Streptophyta; class Magnoliopsida; order Solanales; family Solanaceae; genus Solanum; species Solanum dulcamara. The sequence goes on along the minus strand of NC_077238.1, from coordinate 56,056,227 downwards.
CCTTGAGAGTGAGAACAATTCTAAGATGGTTGGCATGCTCTTCCACATTTCTAGATTAAATAAAAATGTCATCAATGAACATGATAACAAACATGTGTAGATACTGCCTAAGTACATGATTCATGATATCCATGACTATTGCAAGAGCTTTCAATTGATGATAGACGGATCTGAGATATATCTTGGAAAAACAAGTAGAACCCTGAAGTTTGTCAAATAGGTCATCAATTCTGGGAAAAGGGTACCTTTTGTTTATGGTGATCTTGTTCAACTGATGGTAGTCTATACACATTCTAAGGGAACCACCTTTCTTTTACATGAATAGGAAGGGAGCGCCCCAAGGAGATACACTCAGCCTAATAAAACCCTTATCTAAGAGATCTTTCAACTGCTCTTTTAACTCTTTCAACTCAATTGGAGTCATTCTATATGGTGGGATAGAGATAGGTTGAGTATTAGGGATTACATCTATCCCAAAGTTTATTTCCTTATCGAGAGGGACTCCAAATGGATTATCGAAAAAGACTTATGGAAAATCATTCAAACCTAGAATTGACTGGAAGGATGGTATCTCAACACTAAATTCTTTAACTCGAACAATGTGATAGACACATCCCCTGGAAACTAATTTTCTAGCCTTAAAGTATGAGATAAATTGACCCTTAAATACTATTGGACATCTTTTACACTTTAAGATTTACTCATTAGAAAGATGGAACTTGACTACTCAAGTTCAACAATCAATGGAGGCATCACAAGCATGAAGCCAATCCATGCCTAGAATGAAATCAAAATCCACCATGTCTAACTCAACTAAGTCAGTTATGGTGTATTTATGATAGACTGAGATAGTGCAATCTCGAGAGACTACCATATCAAGGACAGACATACCAATTAGAGTAGACACATTGAAAGGTTCTAGAAGGCGTTCGAGGTCAGTCCCAAACTTTATGGCTATATAAGGAGTCACAAAAGAAAAAATTTCACCTGGATCAAGTAAGGCATAAATATGAAGGGAAAAGACATTAATCATACTAGCGACAATGTCTGACAAGTTTTCCTAATCTTGGAACCTAGCCATAACATACAGACGGATTGAACGTCCATTTTTTCTCAAAGTAGTACCCTCTAGGAAACTCTACCTGATAGTGTTGCTTATGGGCTTGTTTCCCCATTACTTTGAATTCTCATCAAACAATCTTTTTGAGAATGGCCCATATTTCCACACTTGTAACAACCAATTGTGCTATTGAGACACTCTCACCGATGGAGTCTCCCACACTTACCATAAGGTGGCTTTTGAGAAGAACCTTGAGCTGCATTACCTTGGAACTAAGAACTCTAAGCTCTAAAGTTCTGATTATTCTAGTACCTTTGACTATTTCTATTATTCAGCGCATGTGTAATTGTTGATGACAGTGCAGGCCTAGATGAGCTATTTTAGAAAAATAACCGGCTGTCATTCTTATTTTTCTGTTGATAGGGCTTATTTCCTACCGACCTTTCCCTTTTATTCTAATGCTCTTCCCTTTCTTTCTTATTATCCTCCTCAGCATGTTGTGCATAAACCATAAGTTAGGAGATATCCATATCAGAAATTAGAAAAGTTGCCTTGCACACTTTATTCACATGCTTGCCTAATCCAAACACAAACTTTCTCATATTTGATCACACATCAGAAACCATCTCTAGAGAATATATAGACAACTAAATGAACTTGAGGTTTTAATCTTTCAATGTTAAGCCTTTCTATTTCAGATTCACAGACTCTTCTACCTTCGCCTCCCTTAGCTCTAATGGGAAAGAAGTAATCTAATAATGCACCCTCGAACTCATCCCAAATCACTGGCTCAGCATCCTCACCACAACTCTCCTCCCACTAGTTGTACCAAACATTGGCTACATCCTTGAGTTGATAAGAAACAGTTTTATTTCCTTTGATCTTAGTAGCATACATAGCCTTCAAGATCTTCCGTATCTCACCAATGAAAATTAGGAGGTCCTCTTCTACCTTGGACCCAGTGAACACTGGTGGATTCATTTTCAAGAAATATCTAATCCTCGTAGTAGCTAAAGATTCTTGGGAACTTAAGCTAGTGATTGTAGTGCTCAAACAGCTTGATTAGAAAGCCATCAATTGAGTGAGCATAGTAATGGCTCCTATAAAATCTACCTCAAAAATGGGGGAATACTAACTAGCAAGAGTTCGTGGAACCCCTATAGTGCTAATATGAACCTCTTGAGTTCTGCTATCAATGCCTTGATCGACAACTCGAGCTATATTCAGATTCTTCATCCTTGAGGGTGGAGGTATAGTAGTATCTGGGAGCTCAGTACTTGCGATGTTCCTCTAACTGATGGTACACTTTGGAGGCATGATCAGTAAATGCATAAAGGCATGAGTTAGAAGAAACTTTTATAGAGTTAAACTCTATTGAACAAATATAGAGAGTGAAAGAAGGGAGACAATTCCTAATGATAGTTAGCCTCCCATAATAGATGTGGCATAATTCACACCGATAAAGAGGACTGCTAGACACAACTTCATAGACATCTTAGGATTCTTGAACTTTGAGCTCCAATACAAAGTTTATCACGCCCCAAGTCTTCACCCTAGGCATGGTCGTCACTCAGAAACCATTGTTGGTCCCAAAAGAACCCTTAGCATTGTTGATTACTAAGAGAAAGACTAAACTAAAGATTGAATGTTTTTAAAAGGTAAGCATTCAAAAATACTTTAAGTAAACTCATGCATATTTCTAAAATAATTTGAATATAATAATGAAATAATATTTTAAAATATAACTTTGAAAGGAGTGATCTGACTCAATTCTATCTATGAAGCCTTTAAACTATGAATAGGTGTCGGGATAGGCCCGCAGCTACCTCAAAAGAACTACTACTATTAAAAGATATAATTGTAAAGGAGCCCTTTGAAAGCAAGGAGGCCTCACCAAAATTTAGCGAAGTGTGATCTCAATGGAGTGCCTATTGATGATCCTGAGTACCTGCGTTTGCATCATAAAATGATGCAGTTCTCAAAGATGCTAGTTGTATGGCATGCAAAATAGTTGAAGGAAACATAACTGCATGGGATACTCAACAGAAAGACATGCTTAAAAAAACTTAATTGAAAAGTAAAGCATGCAAATATAATGAAAACCTCAAAGCTCTACGAATAAAATAAGGCAACAAATACAACTCTTGAAAATAGTATTTTCTCTTTTGGTAGAGTTTCTCTAACCGGCAACCATCACTATGCGCCTCTAGATTATACCACATCTTGTCCACATTTCTAGAGTCATCATATACCTTGTCAGAGTACATGAGAACAACTCAACTTATGGATCCATTTAAAAATCCTTCAATGAGTCTGGGTGAGGAGTCGCCCAAAACAATGGCACAATCCTATCCTATATTGGCAATGTAGTTTATGGATTTTGAGTTATCATAACTTTAACCAAAATTGGTGCTTAATATTATGTCATGACCCAAAACTCGAGGACATGATGGCACATCCCAAACCTAACTAGATGTGTAAGCCTAAAAAAGTAAAACTCATACGATAATTCCAAGGGGAAGTCAGGCCACAAATTAAATAAAAAGAAAAACAACGAAGGAATTATCCCAAAACCTGGTGTCATAAGCATAAAGAGCATCTAATATAGGTTTTGAATCTGATCATACAATATAAGTCTCTAAAAATTAATAAAGATGGAAAATGAAAGATAGAACTAGTGGAAGGTCTCACCACTAATCTGATAATGAGATATACGCAAGATCACCTACCGCACGGGATACTGTGAATAGGATCTGCATAAAAGAGACACAGAAGTAAGGGTAAAATGATAATTTCTCAAGATTTTTAAAAAATGACCCTCATGGTCATTACATCATCCACCACTAAAAATAATGTTTGTCCTCAAACATAACATAAAGGAAAATACCTGGAATCTCAAAAGGCTGAGGGTACCAGGCCAGCATGTTCGGCTCTAAATCCTAGGTCGCCTTCTTAAAAGGTCAATGTCGCCACTATACCTTAACTGAAGTAATTTCCATGGACCTGAGCCTGAGAAGTTTCCTGTCTAGAATGGTATCGACTACTCCTCATAAGTCCAATTTGTGCCCAACTCTACCGCATCATAAGAAATCACATAGGAGCCTTCTGGTATATATTTGCGAAGCATGGAGACATGAAACACCGATTGGACAGCTGACAATCTAAGGGGAAAGAAAACCTTATAAGCCATCTCACCCATACTCCTTAGAAACTCAAACGGACCAACAAAACTCAGGCTAAGCTTGCCCTTCTTCTTAAATCTCATCACACCCTTGATGGGCGATATCTTCAACCATATATGGTTGCCCACCATGAATTCCAAGGGATAGATCCTCCTATCAGCATAACTCTTTTGATGAATCTGGCTATCAATAGTCGACTCTGAATCAAGCGAACCCATTCCATAGCATCTCTGAGTAAATCAGTACCTAATGCATCTACAACAACTGAATCAAACCACCCAATGAGTGATTGGCACCTACGGCCATAAAATGCCTCAAACAGTGCCATCTAAATGCTAGAATGATAACTGTTATTATAGGCAAACTCCATTAAGGGCAGTGTTGGTCTTATCAGGTACCAAAATCAATTACATAGGCCCTAAGCATATCCTTCATCACTCGAATAGTCCTCTTGGACTAGGCATTGGTCTAGGATGAAATGCTGAACTCATGTCTAACCGAGTACCCATACTATGTTGTAATGCCTCCCAAAAGTAAAAGGTGAACATAGAACCCCGATCTGACTCAATAGAGATAGGCACCCCATGCAACCCAACATTTTCATGAATGTAGATCCTAGCTAATTGCTCTACATTATAGCTAGTCTTCGATGTAAAAAAATAGGTGATTTGGAATATTAGTGTACAATCACCCATATAGAGTCAAACTTACCCAATGCCACGGGTAATCCAGTCATAGAATCCATGGTAATATGCTCCCACTTCCACTCAAGAATAGGCATCCTTTGCATAGGACCACCCAGTTTCTGATGCTTATACTTCACTTGTTGAAAATTTAGACACAACTATAAAATCAACAATGTCTCTCTTCATGACACACCACCAATAGTGTTTTTTCAAGTCATGAAACATCTTTTTTGCTCCTAGGTGAATAGAATACTTGGATCAATGAGCCTCCTTCAATATCATACGTACCCAATCACTATATTTGGGTACACAAATATGACTGTTAATCCTTAAAACTCCCTCAAGATTAAGGGAGGTTTATATAGATTCATCTCTCAACACGTTATCTCAAGTGTTCCTCAACTTGTCATCATCAAACTAGTGTGCACGAATATGATCCATTAAAGTACACCTAGCCTCCATAAAGGCCAAAATGCTATGATGTATAGAACTATCAAGTTGGACAAATTACCTAGCCAAGGACTAAATATCCAAAGCCAAAGGCCTCTCATCCACCATAAGGAAGTCCAAACTACCCATGCTAGCTGCTTTGTGAATCAAGGCATCTGCTGCCATATTAGCTTTGCTCGAATGATAAAAATGGTTATATCATAGTCTTTTAATAAATCTAACCACTTATGCTGCCTCATGTTCAGATTTGGCTGAGAAATGATATACTTAAAGTTATGGTGATCATTAAAGACCTCACACTACATACCATAGAGATAGTGCCTCCACAACTTAAGAATAAATACCACAGCCGCCAACTCTAAGTCGTGGGTAGGGTAGTTCTTCTCACATATCTTTAACTATCGAGAAGCATAAGCCATAAATCTACCTTTTTGAATCAACACACCACCCAAACTAACTCCTAAAGCATCACAAATTATAATAAAGGTCACACCCTCCTCGAACAAGGCTAGAATATGTGCTAAAGTTAGTAACTCTTTAAGCTTTTGAGAGTTCACCTCATACTCATCAGCCCACTGAAATGCTACATTCTTTTGAGTTAGCCTAGTCAATGGGACTATAATAGAAGATAAAATGCGAACAAACTGATGATAATATCCTACCAACCCAATACAATTCTAAATTTTGGTAACCGAGTAGGTGTAACCCAATCAAAAACCACTACAACCTTGGTTGGATCAATCGTAATACCATTCTTGGTCACCGCATTACCCAAGAATACCACAGACTCAAGCTAAAACTCACATTTGAAGAATTTTGCATACAAATTCTCCTCTCTTAATCTCTAAAGTATAGTCCTCAAGTGACTAACATGATCAACCTCATTCTTGAAATAAACCAAGATATCATCAATAAACACAAATTCAAATGAGCCTAAATAAGGCCGAAATACCAGGTTCATCAACTCTATGAAAACATCTGGGGCATTTGTCAACCCAAAGGACATCACCACAAACTCATAATGTTCATAACGAGTCTTGAATGCAGTTTTTGGGATATCAGATTCCTGAACTCTCAACTGATGGTAATCCGACCTCATAACAATCTTAGAGAACACTGAAGCACCCTGAAGTTGATCAAATAAGTCATCTATGCAAGGAAGAAGGTACTTGTTCTTGATTATGACTTTATTCAACTGTCGATAGTTAATATACATCCTCATAGTACCATTCTTCTTTTTCACAAATAAGACTGGTGCTCCCCATGGTGATACACTAGGTCTAATAAACCCCTTCTTTAAAAAATCTCCTAATTGTTCCTTCAACTCCATCAATTCCGTCGAAGCCATCCTATAAGGAGAGAGAGAGAGATAGGATTGGCGCTCGGCTCCTAATCAATCACAAAATTGATATCACTAACAAGAGGAACACTCGACAAGTTTGTAGTAAACACATCCATAAACTCTCTCACCACTCTCGTGGTCTCTAAAGGAGATGACTCCTTCATGAGATCACGTATATGATCCAAGCAAGGCAAATTGGGATAAGATAAGGTCACGGACTTTGCATAACAATCTAATATAGCATGATAAGGAGATAACCAATTCATACCCAATATCACATCAAAGTCAAGCATGTCTTAAAAAATTAAGTCTACATGGGTCTCTCTACCCAAAAATATTACCACGTACCCCATCTATACGCGATCCACCACTAAAGACTCACCTACCAAGGTAGAAACAATAATAGGTACAACAAGGATCTCATACACATAATCACTACCCACATAAAAACAGGTCGACACATAAGAATAGGTAGACCCTGGATCAAATAATATTAAAGCGGGATAATGGCAAACCAAAATAATACCTATAATAACTGCATCAGAGGCCTCTGCCTTACATCTACACTATATAGCATAAAATAGCTGACAGTCACATCTAGTTTGCAAACCACCATGAACGCCACCTTGAGCTCCACCGTTGGCACCTTTGGTGCCACCTCTAGTACTCTATGAAGCACCTCGAACAGCTGGAGTAGGTGTAGAATGAACATCCGCTATCCTAGGCATCCTAGGTAAATCTTAAGCATTATGCCCAAACCCATAACACACACAAAGACCTGAACCCCATGGAGGATAACAAGAAGTGTCCATACGTTCATCGAAACTTGAAGAACCACTATAACCAGTCTGACCTAATCTAGATCCCCCGTACTATCTGTGCCTTGAATAGATGTCTGGACTAGTCTGCCCTGTTAATCATGGGTGTATGGAATTGAATATTCTCTACCTCTAGAGGAATGACCATCGAACTAACCCTGCCGATGGAAACTCTTGGCCCCACCCTGTCTATCATGTTGAATACTCTTTATCATCCTAAAACGATTGATAATACTATAAAATGTATTACCAAATAGCATAAGATAGGTTGTAGCCTCCTGAAGATAAATAGAAAATCCCTTTACCAGCTTGTAGATCTGCTCAAACTCACTAGAAATACTCGACATGGCATAACAAAACAACTCATCGAAGCAAGCCTTATAGTCAAATACTGATAAGGATCCCTGCTCCAGTCTATCAAACTCAACCCTATGCTAATCACAGAGGCTATAAGGCACAAACTATCAATACCTTTGTAAACTGCTCCCAACTCATCACAGGGGAATGAGCAGGCCTATAAGCAAGAACCGACCTCCACCACTCATTGTCCACCCCTATAAAATAATATAAATTGTAAGCTACTCCATGTGCCTTTAGAATACCCAGGCTGAACTACTTGTCCTCGTACTTAATCAAAAAGTCATACGTCTTCTCTCTGGCCATACTATCAAATTAAGAGATACTAATCGAATAAACCTCTCAAAGCTCTTCTGCTCAGCTACTTACATGGAAGCACTAGTAAAAACTGGCGGTGTAGCACCAACTGTAATAGGACAACCTATAGTACCTGAGAGAAAACTAGGAATAGGAGCACCATCCAATCAAGACAATAAGCTAACCAATAGCTCCTGAAGCATCGTAGTACTAACAAGAACTGCAGGAGGCTGGGATGACCTCTACTCCTCAGTCTATTGGTCATAATCATATCCTCATGCTTATACATGGGCTTAGGTGATAGCTCTTTAGCTTATCCATGAGTAGGTTCCTCTCTCCTTACTTGGCCTCGACCTTTAACTCTATCGTGTCCTCTGCCTTACTTGTGAATTAGGCCTCGGGTAGAAGGTTCAGCCTCACCCTCAGTGAATCTCGCTCTAGTCCTTACCATTTTAGCAAAAGAAATATATTAGAGGCATACAATACTTGATATGAATAACTCGCACGAAAGGAATCAAAAGAAGAAATTTATCCTAATAAGTATCTTGTAGCCTCTCAAAGATTAGTACGGATATCCACGTACCGATTAGCAAGACTATACTAGACACCCTACTCTTTAATTTATGATATCAATAATCTAGCACTCTGATACCAATTATCATTACCCAAAACCTGAGGTCATAATGCAATACATCCCAAACCCAACCTAATGTGTAAGCCTAAAAAGTAAAACTCAGATGAGACTTTCACAGAGAAATCATGCCACAAATTAAATGAAAAGAAAGACAGTGAAGGAATTATCCCAAAACCTGCTTACATAAGCATAAAGACCATCTAATACAGGGTTTGAATAATATTATACAACATAAGTCTCTGAATAGTAATAAAGACAGAAAATGAATGATAGAACTAGTAGTGATTTGGATCCCAAGGTTGCACCACTAATCTGATAATAAGATATCTGCAAGTATGATCAGCTACCACGCAGGATACCTTGACTAGGATCTGCATCAAAGAGACGCAAAAGTAAGGGTGAGTAAAATCTATATGTAGTCAGTAGGTTTATCCAATTGAGTATAAGAGATTAATCAAATTTATGAAATAAACTAAGAAATGCTTCCACCTGCATACAGAAAAGTCACCGTTTGACATCGGTGCTGCCAATTTATATAGAACGGTACGAGTAAGCTAAATACATAAGTATAGTTTATTATCATAATTAATCAGATATGCCAGGTATCAAAGTTATTGGTGCAATGCAATGTAATATAATGATGCAATAATATGGTGGTATGGTGGAATCAAAGTTGTCATAAAACCTATTGTATACACCAGTCAAGCTAAGGCTTCCAGAAAAGGACCCATGGGGGAATCGCAGCCTATATATCAATCACAATCTCAATATCTCATCAACTTGCCATCTAGATCGTGGTCAAGAATATAAAAGGTTCAAGTTCTATAAACTAAACCTAAACATTATATTTGCCATCAATAGATAGCAATAGGAATGAGTTTTACTGAAATAAATGTCCACCCTCTTTCAAAAATAGTTTAATGCTCAAATAAGCTCAAAACCCCCATCTCAACCTCCAATTAGGAAATTCAAGTCAAAGAATCTCTCACACCTCTATCACAGATAAATCACGAGTTACATATTCTCAAAAGAAGATAAGATAGAAAATAAGGCCTCTACATGGGCTACACAACACACATAAGCCCCCATATGTGCTATAAAAATAATTTAACAGTCCCAATCTATACTACAACCCCATTCCATAGTCTATAACATAAGATTGACTAATACCCCATCCCAGTGTCAAGAAGGATATGAAAATCTACTTCAATTGTAAAAACCACACACGAGCGCTCCTACAAAATGAGCAACCTTCGAACTCAATATCCAAAATGACAACCCGCTATCAAGAATGAAACATATACGTTACAAAGAGTCCAACGACACCAATATTGCAAGGATTTAGAACCAAGAGTAAAATGGTCCAAAAATCAATTAGTATTCAAAAAGATCAAAATTGAAATTTTCTTTCAAAAATACATTCTACTCATTGAGGGGAGTTTGTGGTTTAAAAATCCCTAAAAATTGACCAATAATTGAGCTAGAAATCATCAAATCCTTAGTTTTAAAGTTTGGAATAAAACCCCCAAAAATCCAATTTAAAAACTTGATTTTGAAGGTGAATTGAAAGATAAAAATGAATGAAATTGATTTAGTAACTATAAGGGTGCTTACCCAAATGAAAATCCTCGAGAAATCCCTTCAAGAATTGCCCCTTCTAAGGTCAAATCTATTGAACATGGTGGAATATGAAAAATGGGATAATTTCCCAACTAAAAGTTGTTTCAGGTAAAATAATAATGACCTTTACGATTGTGGGTCATTACTCATTGAGATCGTGGAGTACAAAGGGTATGCTCTACGCGAACGCGGGCATCACTGCCGCAATCGTGAAGCTTAAAGGGATGAACCATCTTGAACATGGACTAGTGTTTGTGAATGCAAAGCACACATAGCTTTTCTTCACGAATGCAGAATCCAAGGTCATGAATGCAAAGGGTTAAAATGCCTGCACCAGAACCAGATATTTCCTGAACTCCAAGTCTCTTAGCGAATCTTTAGAATTCGTTCAAAATCCCATACACACAAACCATATATGCACACCTACTAAATTTAAGATTCCAGACTCAATGGAATCATTGAAATTTAAATTCGAGGTCTTCTTGACCCAAAACTCAATAAGGCACGACTAAACTATCTTTGAACCTCAAAAATACCAAAATGTACTCGAGACCTCCAAAAATTATAATAAAGCCACTATTAGGCCTAAAATCACCCATTGAAACCAAAAAAATCATTAGTAATCAAATCTGAGTCTTCGAACTTAAATTATTGACCAAAGTCAAACTTAGCTTATTTAAAACCACTTTCTAACTTAGGACCTCAATTTCATGAAACAACTCCAAATTTGAAAATGAAGACACTCTTTGTCATGACCCGGCCTAGGATCTAGTCGTAACAAGGCAATCGAAACCCAAAAAGGGCTCCAACCAAGCCTCTTGACATATCATTAAGCATACATAAGGTAAAGTAAAGGGGAAATAACATGGGAAGAGTCTAAACATAAATCATAATAGTGTACGAGTTTAAGCAACATCAACTCTACTTCATTTGTCCAACTAATGCCTCTACTAAACAAGAAGGGCAGAAATGTCCCTAGCTCACCCTCAATATTTTATTTTTATTTTATTTTTTTTATTTTTTTTATGGGAACAGACCCTAAACGAGGCTCCCACCTCTCGTGCACAGTCAGGGGTTGAGCATCACCCCCAAGCCTTAATATAAATAAACAAAATAAAAATACAAGGAGGGGGACATAAACCTTACCTCCGATCCTATGGTGGTTCATAAGTCGGCTAACCTATTAAGGTCGGCTAACTCATCCCCAATACAAAAAAAGGGACTAACTATAACTAGAAAGCAATAAATCTATGAGAGGACTCCTCCCGATACAAATCGACTAAGAAAGCATAAATAAGGGAGACTCTCCCCTTCTATGAGAAAATAGGAAAGTAACCTACACTAGTCCTATTCAACTATGCTACGTACCCGACATAGCTACATTAAAGAAGAACAAGTATATGAAACTTCTATCTCGCATGGGATGGGAAAATTCTTTTCATCTTTGCCCTTTTTAGTCTTGTCATACCAAGTAAGTCCAAAGAAGTTATGCAGCAACATCCATAGTAGGAAGCAGTTAAGGAGGATGGAAGGATAGAAAGTAGATGGAGCCATAGTAGCCAGCAGCCTTAGAGTTGTTATTATACAATGCAAATTGTATGTGCTGTAGCCATGACTTGAGCAGCTGATTGGAATGGGTGCCTTGCACTTTGGATGGTTCCAATGTTGTCGATGGTGATCAGGGGTACTCCTGTATCTGCATACCCACAGATATACAGTAGGTCCAATAGTCTTGGCTGCAAGGATTGCTGAAAGGAATAGATGAGACTCCTGCATGTATGTCTGTATGCAGCTTCTTATAGTTTCCAAATACATAATGATCAGCTCCTTTGAGAGAGTATTATGTGCCTGCAAATAACAAGTAACAGAACAAAGAGCTGCAGGAGTTTTATGGTGCAGAATTGGTGCTGCAGGTATTTCAGGAAAGAAGTTAGCCTGGGTGGAGGGCTGATGTGTTTGTCTTCTTGTCTTCTCCTCACTGAAACCATTCAAGGAGTTCCAAAGGACTTGGATAAAAGGGGGCTACTGTAGGTGTTGAAGGACTACAGCAGGTGTGCATGGAGAGTTGATGAGAGTAGGTGAGGCCCTTGCAATTGTGGTTGTTATGTCCCTTTGTCTGTGATTTTGTTTACCTGCACAAACAAGCAAACAAAGAACCAAACAAGTGTGATAGTTGTGGGGGTTATTGCAAACCTGTAGGCATCTTCTTGTTGCCTCCAAAGGAGAATTGAATAGCTCCTTTGAAGGTATCTTGGGACACCTGCACAGATACACCAAACCAAAACAACATACAAAACAAACCTTCCAGCTACTGTACCAAGTACTATTGGCTTGTAATTGTTCAGTGTGTGCTGCATCTTGGTGAAGCAGGGGTTGGCTGATGTTTGTTGCTGGTGGGTTGGAGATCAATACATTCAATACATTCTTGAAGTTGGAGTTGCAGCTGTGGTGCAGTATTGCTGCTGCAGTAGCTGCTTCAGAAGTTGAGGTCCTAGCCTGCCAAGCTTTAGTTCCCCTTCGTTTGCATGTATGGACAATCAATGCATTCTCAAAGATGGAGTTGCAGCTGGGGTGCAGCAGTGCTCCTACAGGAGCTGCTGCAGGTGTTGAGTTGCATATCTACAAATATAACAAGAGCCCAGTGTCTTGGAGGTGAGGGGGCTGTTGCAGTTGTTGAAAGGATACAGCTGGTAGGCATGAAGAGTTGATGGGAGTAGGTGAGGCCCTTGCAATTGTGGCTGTTATCTCCCTTTGTTTGTGGCTTTGTTTACCTGCACAAACAAACAACCAAAGAGGCAAAGGAGAATTATAGGGACTGTTGGCAACCTGTGGGCAGCTTGTTGTTGCCTCCAAAGGAGAAATGAGCATTTCCTTTGAGGGTATCTTATGTGCCTGCACATAATAATTAAGAAAGCAAGGAGCTTCAAGAGTTTTGGGCTGCACTGGGGCTGCTGCAGGTGTTGCAGGGGTGGAGTGTGTATGGGTATAGGGCTGGTGTGTTGGTGAGGTCCTATTTTGGAAGGTTGTTGTCTCTATGTTGATGTGTTTCATTTGCCAAGGTTCCCCATCAGTTGTTATACCTGCACAAAAAACATCACAGAAAAACAAATAGCCAAACAGACAGCAGGATAGTCCTTGTGCAGTGGTCTTGGAGATTCTATTTGATTTGATGGTTGTATCTGTGATGTCTTCTATGTATTTGTTGTCAGTGCATGTTGATGAGTCAATCCAGCAACCTGCAACAATACAACAAACCACCAAAAGCAAAAAAGAATTTGCACCAGCTAGCAAAAAAGAAAGGTCCTCCAAGAGTGCTTTGGGGTCTGTCAGAATTTTCAACGACGCTCGACTAACAACTCCAATTATCCGATTGAGTTGAAACTTCTTGAGATATACCCAAACATCCCTTTCTTTAGTTCTGCAAGATTTGGAGACTTTTTGCCCAAGTTGGAAAAAAGGCACTCTCTTTAGGCTTAAGGCAGCTGACTTTTTCAATATCGCTCGCCTAACGTCTCCAATTGTCCGTTTGTGATGAAACTTCTTGGGCCTTATCCCTATAATATTTTCTGCAATCCTACAAAGTTTGGGGGCCTTTGGACAGGTCCACATGGTGCAACTCACCCTGCACATCATACCCTACTGTAGCTTAGATGTTTTGGGGTCTGTTAGGATTTTCAACGTCGCTCGACTAACGTCTCCAATTATCCGATTGAGTTGAAACTTCTTGAGATATACCCAAACATCCCTTTCTTTAGTTCTACAAGATTTGGAGGCTTTTTGCACCAGTTGGAAAAAAGGCACCCTCTTTAGGCTTAAGGCAGCTGACTTTTTCAAGGTCGCTCGTCTAACGTCTCTAATTGTCCGTTTGTGATGAAACTTCTTGGGCCTTATCCCTATAGTATTTGCTGCAATCCTATAAATTTTGGAGGCCTTTTGACAATTCTACATGGTGCAACTCACCCTGCACATCACACCCTACTGTAGCTTAGTTACAGATGTTACAGGGAAGAGGTTGGCTTGAATAGGAGGCTGAAGATAGGTCATAGCATGCCCTGCTGTAGCTTCTCTTCTGCTGAGGTGCTTTGAACCTGTAATGACAATTGGTAAGGAGTACCTACACCCACAAACAAAAATAGAAAAATCCACAAGCAAACAATTCTACAAAATGACTTGTAGGTGTTCCCTGAGAATTGCATGATGGTGGAAATGCTGCTGGAGGATGTTGTTGTTGATAGAGGTAAGATGCAGGCTGAAGTTGCTATACAAAAGAGTCCCAGAATAGGATCTTGTGTAACTGCAACCCTTAGAGTAAATCCAAAGAGGGCCTGCATCAGGTGAGTTAGCCAAGCTCCCAGTTGTGGCATGTTGCATCCTGCTTCTGCTGTTGCTATTAGGATATTGCTGATGATGATTAGTGGCATTCACTTCTGCTGATGTAATGGAGCTTTTGCAATTGATGTTGTTGAGTTGATGCAGGTCTATGGTGGGTTGTTGGTCCTTAACCATTGTTCCTGCATAATTTAAAGCCACAAGAAGGGAACTCCTAGAGCTGAATGAGCCTCCATCTGTTGTTGATGTACTGTAGTTGCTCCATGTGCTATTGTGGAGTTGTTGTATGTATGTATATGGTAGGTGATGCATGAATTCCAGGCTCAGCTGCTGCAACACCACCACATGGCTCAAAGTTGCATGATACCTGAACAATGAGACACCCAACAGTAAACAGAATTGGAGCTTAAGCTTCCTTTTTGATGGCTGTTGGGTGTGGATCCATGTGTGTGATGTTGTATTGCTGGTCTGGGTTGTTGTTGTTGTATGCTCTTGAGTGTTGTGATAGGTGGAGGTTCTTGTTCTTGGAGAGTGCAGATGTGTAGAGTACCTGCACAAGGCTTCCACACAAGAGGGCATTCCTACTCTATCTTTTACTTCTAGCATTGTGTTATTATTTCTACTGAAGCAATAAACAAGGGAGACTCTCCCCTTACAGTAGGAAATAACTAGGTGGAATAAGAAGAAGTAAAACAAAATACAGGTAAATAGTCTATTACACATTGGGAATGAGATCAGTCAAGAGGGTAGTTTGATTCTTTTCAGAGTTTTCCTTCTGAAACTTGCCATTCCTAGCTTGTCCATCTTGATGTAACCTTTTGTTTCCTGTGGTAGCTGGTGGAGGTTGTAGAAGTGTTGTGTATCATTGAACTTGTGGCTGCATTTTGATAAGGTATCTGCAGGATGGTTTGCTTCTCTGAATATATGTTTGCACTGAAAGAATTCCAATTGTTGGACTAGGGATTGTAACTTTGTAACATATCTATGAATGCTCCAAGGTGGCTTAAGGTCTTGTTTCAGCCACTTAGTCAATAATTCAGAGTCAACTTCCAATATCACTCTATTATGTCCATGTTGAATACACCAAGTGAGGCCAATAGTTGCTGCCTGCACCTCTGCTTGGTTATTAGTACCCATTCCCAATGGAGTTGCAAAGGCATATATTAAGTTACCATTGTGGTCTCTTAATATTCCCCCTGATCCAATTTTCCCAGGGTTGTCTAATGCACTCCCATCAGTATTCAATTTTACAATGGAAGATGGAGGTCTGATCCACATAACTTTGGTCACTCTCATGTCTTGTTGACACTGTTCTATCATAGGAACCAGTTCCTTCCAGCTTTGTGGCCACTTAATGTAGGGGAAAGCAGTGTGTATCAGCATGTAAAGGTCCTTGACTATGGAGAATTTAACTCTAGTAGTACTAGATTTCTTTCCTCCATACTTACTTGCACATCTATTCTTCCATATATGCCAACATACAAAGATAGGAGTGGCCTGCAACATGAGCTTCTGAGCCTCATTACTGGGCTTGGCAGTCCACCACTTCATCAGTATGCTTCTCAGTGAGCAGGTCCCTTGCATTATCCCCCATGAGCTAGAGAAGTATTGCCAAATATGCTTGGCAAAATTTCCTGAAGCAAATATGTGATCTACATTGTCCAATCCTGGTCTGTAACAACAAGAACATGCTGCTGGTACTACTCCAAATTGGACAAGTTTATCATTAGTAGGGAGTTTCTGTCTCAGACCTCTCCATAGTAGAAAAGACACTTTGAAAGGAATGTTAGTGTGCCAAGTTCACCCATCAGTCAGGGTCTTGGCTCTTTTCTTTCTAACTAGTTCCCAGGCTGATTTAGAAGTGAAGTTGCCATGTGAAGTCAACTTACAGCAGGCTTGATCAGCTGTGTTAAAGTGATAGTGTATCTCAGTGTCTAGTATCTTCTGTACCAGCTGAGGTGGGGCATATTTTCTAATTTTCTGCACATTCCACTCCCCATTCTCAATATATTCAGATACTCTAGTATTGTTGAGTCTAGGTAGATGGTTGTTATGATAAGCTAGGGGGCCTATACCCAACCAATCATCCCACCAGAAACTACTTGTACCTGAGTTGATGTGCCAGTGTATATGTGGCTCAATATCAATTTTATTAGCCATCATGTGCTTCCACATAATAGATTGACCTGTGTGCCATTTTTTTATCACAGGATGAGCCCTCTGGTAGTACTTAGCCTTCAGAAATTCTCCCCATAAAGTCTTCTTAGACCTGAAGGTCCACCATTGTTTGTATTGCAAAGCTAAGCACACATCTTGTATTTTCTTCATACCAATACCCCCTTCCTCCACAGGATAGCTGAGGGTCTCCCATGATGCCCAGTGATATTTCTTCTTCTCCTTGTCCCATCCCCAGAAAAAGTCAGCTAAAAGTCCTCTAATTTGATTCATAGTGGTAGTAGTAGGTCTGATTGCAGACAACAAGTGGATTGGTATTGATTGCAGCACTGATTTTACCAATGTTGCTCTGCCTCCATAGCCCAACACTTTAGTCTGCCATCCTCTGATTTTGCTTAGAACTTTGGACACCATACTTATATAGTAAATGATTCTCTGCCTTCCAATGTAGAGAGGACAGCCCAGGTAAGTAATGGGACCATGTGTCCACTTGAAGCCTGTGATCCTGCTTATCCTATCAATAACATCTGGATTGGTATTAAGAGGAAGCATGAACTGGCTCTTGTCCTTGTTGATTAGCTGGCCTGAAGTTGTTTCATAAACCTTCAAAGTCTTGGTAATAAGAGTCATGGACAAGTTGTTGGTAGCAGTGAAGATGATCACATCATCTGCAAAGCTCAAGTGGTTCACTTGGGGGCCCCTTCTTTCCATGAGGAATCTAGTATATAGGTAGTGTTAGTTAAGATTATTCAGCATCCTGGATAGTACTTCTGCTCCTATAATGAATAAGGCAGGTGACAAGAGGTCTCCTTGCTTGAGACCTCTTGTGGAATGAATAAATCCATGCCTTACCCCATTGATGATGACTGAATACCAGTTGTTAGACATGATCCTCCACACCATATCAATAATGACTTCTCCAAATCCCATCCTTCTCATGACCATACAAGTGAAGGACCAAGAGACCCTGTCATATGCCTTAGCCATATCCAACTTGATCACTACATTGTCCCCTACATTGGGTTTCTTAATGTTGTGAATAATTTCCTGTGCCAGCATTATATTTTCTGATATGCTCCTACCTTTAACAAATCCTGACTGATTGTCTGAAATGAGCTGAGGTAGAATGGGAGCAAGTCTGAGACAGAGTAGTTTGGATATGATCTTGCTAGTGAAATTGCTGAGGGAGATGGGCCTATACTCTGACAGTTTGTTGGGGTGCTCAGTTTTAGGAATTAGAACCAAACATGCATGAGTATGTACCTGGGAATACAGTGACCATTAAAGAAGTGTTGCACTAGCTTCAGCAGATCATCACTAATGATATCCCAACATGATTGAAAGAACTTGCCACTCATGCCATCTGGCCCTGCAGCTGAAGTAGGACTCATAGAAAATACTACCTCCTTTAGCTCCTCCTTTGTAGGTATGGATTGTAGTAGTTCATTCTGCTGATCAGTAATTATCTTTGGGATGCATTTAATCACATCTTCATTGATATATTTCTCCTCAGCAGTAAAGAGTTTCTCAAAGTATGCACAAGCTGCACTTGCAATATTGTCATCACCCTGGATAGAGTTTCCTTGTTCATCACTGATCTGATGGATGAATAGCCTTCTTCTTCTCCCTCTGATGATGGCATGGAAATAATTGGTATTGGTATATCCATCTTTGAACCAGTGCAATTGAGTTTTCTATTTCAAAATGGACTGCTCTATCTTCAAATACCTGATGTACTAGGCATTTATCTGATTTAGCTTGGCTCTGTTATCCTTAGAATTGTCTTTGATGATATTCTCTTCAGCTTGTATCACCTGTTCCTCAAACTATTTGACTGAAGCAAATATATCACTATATTGATTTCTAGACCAGTGGCTAAGGGTATTAGAGACTCTTTTCAGTTTTTGATGGAAAGTCCTCATTGGATTTCCATCCATAGGTCTTTCCCAGCAAGATCTTACAGTATCAAGGAAGTTTTCATTTTCAACCCAGCAGTGTAAAAACTTGAAATATTTGATAGTATGACTTTGTCTTTCAGTACATTCCAGCAGGAGAGGGCAGTGATCAGAACCTGTAGAGGCTAGGTGATTAAGAATGCTCACAAGCATGACCTCTTACCAAGCATCATTAACCATGGCCCTATCAAGTCTCTTCCATATTCTGGCATCTGCATCTCTCTTGTTGCACCATGTGAATTGTTGTCCATGAAAGCTAAGATCAATGAGTCCACAAGCTTCTATGACACTAATGAACTCAAGGCTCTTCTTCATGTTGTAAGGTTGGCCCCCCATCTTCTCTTCAACATGAGTAATTACATTGAAGTCTCCAATGGTGCACCAAGGTTCTTCCATATCAGAGAATTGAAGCATCTTGTCCCATAGTTCTCTTCTCATGTAGTCTTTGTATTTGGCATATACAAAGGTAATGAGATATTGTTTAGGCCAAGCTGCATGTCTGATCTTACAGGTAAGCTGTTGTTGATCCTGATCCACTAGATTGCACACACAGTCTTTGTTCCAAAATAGCCATATTTTGTTGTTGGGATTGGACATGGCATTATCCATACCTAACTGAATTCTGTAGAAGTGGAGTTGAGATTTATTGGAGAAAGGTTCCAACACTGCAATCATAGAGAGCTTGTGATAGTCTTTCAACCTTTGTAGTCTGTCTAAGGCTCCTTGAGTATCAATACTCCTTGCATTCCAACATAGTGTATTGATCATCATAACTTATGGGATTTAGACCTTGTGTTGATGTTGCTTTTGACTGCAACATTATCTGAGCTGCTGATTAAGCTTTGTTTACTCCTCTTCCTTTCCTGCTTACTTTTGGAAGGTGGCTCTTTCTTCTCCTTTTCTTGCTAAGTTTCCTTCTGCAATAAGGCTTCCATATTGGATCTGAATGTCTCTAATTGGTTTTCCTGTTTTTGATCCTATTGTTCATCCTCCCATTGGTCAGGGTCTTCCTCATCTTCAGAATGAGTGACCCTATATTCATCAGATAAGTCTTCTACACTGTCTTCTTTACTAAGCACCTGCCTCTCATTGGATACATCATAAATTTGCAAAGGTGTGGCATGGTCAGTAGCTGTGTACTCCTCTTCAAAACCATCTGATATGGTTTTCTGACTAAGTTTACTCTGTTCTGCAGACTGCATCTGGATTCCTGCTTGTTCTGGTACCAGAACATAGTTCACACTTGTTTGCTCTGATTGCCTCTCCTAGATAAGTTTCTTGTTAATAGCATCCCTTTTCTTCTTGCTTAGAGATAATGTGGCCTTGTTGTTGAGGGTCTGAGAATGTGTATTGTGGTTTGTTATACTGATATTAGGAGTTTGATCCTTTCCCATATTTGGTTCAGCAGCCTGCACCTCAGTTTGTTGCCTCTAACCCTTATTGGCCTGAATATTAGCCACATTACCCTGTACTGTATCATTAGGCTTGTTCCTTCTGATCTCATCTTCTTGTTGGGTATCAATTTGATGTTCTTGTACCCTGGACCTGCTAGTATTTGGAGGAGTGGTTGCAGGGGCTTTATAGTCTTTCCTAGGGTCAACCAACAGAAGTTCCCTCCCCCTGGTAGCCCCTTCCTGCATGTTAGTAATTTTCTCCTGACTTTCCCCTTCCTCAACCCCACAGACTTCTTCAGCCAGCACAATAAAATTATTTAACACATTTAAATTATTGAGGGAGCCATGGGGGTGTGGGATTGGTAAGTCAATACCTGTGCTTTTGACATTATTTCTTTCAACAGTATTCAAGCCAGAACTTGGTTCTTCTATGGCAGCAATATTTTGATCTTTTTCCTTGTCTGCAGGTCTGGTAGTTCCAACCTACTGAGTGGGATTATGGGAAGTGGAATGTACAGTTTTTTGGAGAAGGGGGGGTTGAATCTGGACTCCAGATTCAACATTACAAGTTTGGACATTACAACTATTAACTTTGGAGTTATTAGGCATACCTGACTGCTGCTGGTTTCTTTCATCATTGTTGTTGGTGCCATTGTGTTGGTGAGGTACTGAACCTTTTCCTTTTGACCTGTATACTTGTGTTTTATGCTGCTGTGTTTGATGTTGTTGGTGTTGTCCATCTTTCTTGCCTCTTCTCCTTTGGATTTGCCACCCTGTATGCTATTGATTTCTTTTTTCAGTTTCAGCCCTGTTAGTGTTTTGTTGTTCCTTAATGTGTTGGTCTTCTTGGTGATGAGTTTCCTTGTGCTGATCAGTAGCAGGTTGCAGAGCCTTTCTCTTATCAGTGATGATCCTGTCTGTGTTCCTGACCTCCTCTTCTTGATCATTCTTTTTCTTATTCTCCTCATCTCTTTTTTTAACAGTATAAACTTGTAAGGTGTGACCTTGATGCTTGCAGTAAGGACAGTAGTCTGGCATTCCCTCATATTGAATGGATTGCCACCTGCCATCTCTATTTTCATCTTCATCAAAGCCCATCCAGATGTGCTGGGGTCTTTGTTTAGTTAGATCAATTTGGATTTTGACTTTGGCCACACTACCCCTAGTTTTTTTGTATGTAGCCAAGTCCAAGAACAAAACCTTGCCAATAGAGGATAGTAAAGGGGTTACTACTTTAAGCCTATAGCAATGCCATGGTAGCTCAGGTAATATAGCCCAAATAGGGACCAGAGGGGTTTCTTCTTCTGGCTTGAAGGTGGGAGTCCATACTTGAAGTCTCATCAGCTGCCCATTGATATGCATTTTCCCTTTGGACCATACAGTAGAATGGTCATATTCATTGTCCAAGTCTATGTAGATGTATCTAGAGTTAAAGTGAGTAAGTTTCACTCCTCCTCTAAGTTCAGTTTGAATGATGAATTCCTTTCTGATGATTTCCATCTTAGGCATGGTGTTGGTGAATTTGCCAATTAGTGTATACCTACAGTCACTGGATAGATTCACCATGAAGTCTTCTTTTGTAAACACCACAGCAGGATATCCCTGTTTTGTTGTGATTTTTGGAGGAGTAATATCAATATCATCATCTTTCATAGCCTCCTGTGCTCTCAACTTGGTAGCTAAAGTGTGGGGGATGACAGGGTTAGGAGGGGCCAGGTTAGGATTTGTGTGGCTAGGCGGCTTGTTTCTAATGTTAGCCCAGGCTTGAGGCATCACATGATTAATAGGATTAGGGACAGTTAGGTTGGTTCTATTAACTTGGGTTCTAATGGGATCAATTCTACCAGCCTTGGTTTTCACAGGTTCAAAGTTGTTGGAGACTACCAAAGGTTGGTTATTGGGAATGTAGGGAGTATGTTTGGCTTGGTTATGAGACTGTTGTTGGACAGTATCATGGTGTTCTTGAGCTTGGCCCTTGCCCTTTAACTTAGTTATCTCAGCAGCAGTTGTTTGAGTACTAGGGGTTGATCATTTATACCAACTTTAGCCATGTTCAGCTCAACACAATCTTGAATATTATCCAATTCTATATGCTGCAGTACAGAGTTGTTATGAATAATATCATGAGTATTATGATTAGTCAAGTTAAGAGACTTACCTGTTGCTCCTTGTGCAGACAGTCTGAAGTTCTGGAAGCTGTGGTCACTTCCTGTAGCCTTGTGACCTGTAATCAAATTATTTCTCACATGTTCCTGATTATGTTCATCCTTTGTAGATTGAGAGACAAGTCCATACTGTTGAGCCTTATCCTGAGGCAGGTTCACTTCCTCGTCTGCAGCACAGTGTTCTTCCCTCCTTTGGTCGTCTTAACGACTTTTCGAATTTGAGCTTTTTGGGGAAGTTTCAATATAACCTGGATACTTTGTTGGAATTGTAACACCAATATGAACATTTTGGTCTGTTTGTTGCTGCAATTGATTCAATAGAACTCTGGCAAGCCCACTTTGACAGTTGTCTTGATGACTTTTCGAATTTGAGCTTTTTGGTTGTAGTTCGAGACATTCAGTATGGCTGGGAATCCTCTCTACATTGTTGCCTACCTGTTGACATTGATTGTGCCTCCATTGGATCACCGGGGCTTCGGCGACTCCATGATTATCAGGGTTGGAAGGTAAATTCGAAGCTCCTGGTGTTGATTTGAAATGGCACTCCGGGCCTGGAAGATGCACCTCTACATAAGGAACATTTTGGCATTCAATTTGATCAATTTGGGTTACCGGAGCTCCGGCGACACCATTGTTGTCAGTGGTTGACTGGACATTCGAAGTTGCTGGTACTGATTCGAACTGAAGCTTGGTGCTTGAGTGGTGCTCCTCACCATGCTGAACAACTTGGCATTGTTTTTGTTCCATTTGGGATGCCGTAGCTCCGGCGATGACCATACTTTCTTCGCCGGAGATGATTTCTTCGGTGAACTTTGTTCCTATAGCTGCTTCAGGTGTTTGCGAACAAACCCCAGATGGTGCAATGGATGGAATCTCGCCGGAGTTGGTTCATATTTGAAGGTGCACCGGCGAAGGTGCTGCCGCTGTTCTTGCAGATTGCGCCTCTTCATGGTGCACACTGATATCAATTTTTTCTTGTGAAATTTGGACTGTATGTTGTCCTTTTGATGAGGATTCATTTCCTCCAATTCCTTTTAGTTGAATCAATCCATGACTTTGAAGATAATTGATTTTTTGAAAATTTTTTAGCTCCTCAGCAGTGACACAAGTATTGATCGCTTCATTGTTTTGCTGATTAGAGGAGCTATTCTTGGAATTAGAAGCTGTAATAACTTGCGTTGGATTCGTATTGACGGGATCTTCGATCCCATCTTTGGATCGAAATTTTCCGACGTTCGATGGTGGGTCCACCGGCATTTTTGTTTTATGACTAAAATGCCCTTCCTTGAGAGCTCTTGCTAGATAGAAGTTTTTAGAGAGAGAAAGCGATCATGTACGTTATCCTTACGAGTCACCCTCAATATTGAACTGCAATAAAAGTCTTTAGGATAGAACAAATTCATAACTCATCCTCAATAAGATGAGGACTCACCAATACTTCGCCGTAAGGAACTCAACTAGCAATGTCCGTGAATATGATCCTCAATATCCATATTATAAGACAATGACAGGCATAATATGTGTTAGTACATTTGAATATACTAAGTATTTGAGCATGACATGCAATTTAAAACATAGGATGAAATGATCAATTACCATATATGATGAAAAGGATAAGTTTAGTCATAAGGAAATACCATAATGATCAAAGCATTTAAAGACATAGTTCAAATCATAAATAACATAGGAAAAGTATACATAGGTGGTATAGGAACCATAACTGACAATATGACCTTGCGAGATATAACATGGAATCTCATTATCTCCCCATACAATGAAGAAAAGAGGAATCTACTTGCCAAGGTAGATTCTATCCCTCTAGGCGGGTCATGTCTATACTCTATATATGGATCAACTAGCTAAGCGATAAAGAAAACCTATGGTGGCATGTAGTTATGAGACAAGAGACTTTACATAAGGACCACATAGGTCCAGCCCCCCCCTCAATTCATCATTCGGTGCTAAGTGAAATCCCATGAAATACATAATATAGTAATCATACTTAACATATATCATATACTTGTTCATAAACTTCAAAATTCATAGAGCAGCTCATTTTCATATCATACTTTCAATATGAGTATTAGCCTTTCAATATTACAATATCATACTTGTATATTTCATGTCATTAGGTTCCTAGGTCACCACATAAAGCCCTAAGTCATATTTCTTCACAACTTGCATGGAATTCATAAATTGAACATACCTGTAATCCATGATCATAATTCATACTTAAATTTAGAGTAAAACTCATATACATAATCAATTTAGCTGAAAACCATGATAATTCTTGAAATCATTAATCTTTCAAAATCATACTTCATGTATATTACTATTGAAAATAGCTTCATGCATGTGCATTTATAATTTAACATGAAATCATGAAATTAAAGAAATATACTTGTAATGATCATTGGTAACATCTAAAAACAAAATTGAAACAGCCCAATGAAATTCATCAAAATTGGAGTTTAAAGATATTGAAATTTCATGAGATTTTTGAGTAAGGCCTTAGACTCCATGGGTGAAAGAGGCCCATCTATCTATCCCCACGTACCTTGAGAAGATTGATCTAGAATTGAAGAGGAACCTTGATGAATTTGAAACCTTAGCTAAAGTTTGGAGAAGAAGCTTTGAGAGGATCTCTTAGTCTTGCCTTAGGGAAAATTAGAAGAGTGAATTGAATAGGAAGGAAATTTGAAGAATAGGGTATATATAGACTTTGAATGTGGCCATAAAAGTATCTAGGTTTATTGAACCAAACTTGCAAAAAGATGGATTTCCCCTTAACTAAAACATGGTCGGACATCCCTACGAGGTCACTCTACGATTCCTAGAGCTAGTGACATATCGTAGGAAGGACTCATCCTGAAGGCCCTGCAAAAGACCTAAAAGTTGGGGCCTCTGAAGTTTTTCTACAAGTCATGTTTATGAATCATCTTGGAGTCTACGAATTGTAACCCTTACTCGTCCTGTAGGTTCTCTCAAACCTAGAAATACTAAGCCTTAAAACTTTTACCAAGGGTCATTGTTATGACTCGTCATCATGATTACGAGTCTTCTATTCAACTCGTCCTGGTGCCATCCATCCTTGACCAATTTTCCACCTTAGACAAACTTTTGCGAGTCATCTTTACGACTCATAATAGTCACTATGAGTCGTAGACTGACTTGTAGAATAGGATCAGTCTATTTTCTCTTGATATTTTCCTTTTGTTCACTTTTTATCTTATGGGGTCTTACAATATTTCTCCATTGGGAACATTCATCCTCAAATGAGATTAACTTAACATAGAAAGTATATAGAATGAGGACTAGAAACCCAACATAAATATAATAACATATAAAAAAGCATAAACCATGAGATTTTCAAACTTTAACATAAATCATGCTTTTAAAACCAGATTTATTGATATGCATGCATATAAAAGACATACAAAACTAAAAAGTAGGAGTTTAATCGGTTTGATCATGATCAACTTAGAACCTTAGTCTTGAGTGGAATGAAAGAGAGATGGATAACGCTTTACCATATCTGCTTCTGCTTCCCACGTAGCACTCTCTACTTGTTGATTTCTCCATAATATCTTGATGGACACAACATATTTATTCCTTAACCTCTTCACCTTCCGGTCTAAGATTTCCTCTAGAACCTCATCATAAGTCAAATTCTCTTTCAATGTTCACAATTTCCAATGGCACATTATAGTTGGGATCACCCACAAATTTTCTCAACATCAAATATGAAATACAGGATGAACTATGGCCAACTCATGTGAAAAATCTAACTCGTATGCCACCTTGACAATACGCTTCAATATTCTATAAGGTCCTAAATAGTTAGGACTCAATTTCCCTTTCTTACCAAAACACATTACACCCTTTATAGGTGAAACCTATGAATCATCTACATCAAATTCAAGCTTTTTTCTTCTAACGTCAGAATAGGACTGTTGACGACTTTAAGCCATCTTTAATTCTCTTATAAGCCTTATATTATCCATTGCATCAATCACTAAATTGGGACCAATCAATGTCATCTTACCCACTTTAAACCATTCCACTTGGGATCTACATCTTCTCGCATACAATGCTTCAAAACAAACCATTTGGATGCTAGAGTGATAACTTTTATGTAGGCAAACTCGATCAATGGAAAATGTTCATCCCAACTTTCTTTAAAATCAATCGCATGCGCCCTCAACATATCCTCTAAAGTTTGGATTGTTCTTTCGGCCTATCCATCGATTTGAGGATGGAAGGCGGTACTCAACTTCACTTTCGTACCAAGACCCTTTTGAACGACTTCACTTTCGTAGCACTCTCTACTTGTTGATTTCTCCATAATATCTTGATGGACACAACATATTTATTCCTTAACCTCTTCACCTTCCGGTCTAAGATTTCCTCTAGAACCTCATCATAAGTCAAATTCTCTTTCAATGTTCACAATTTCCAATGGCACATTATAGTTGGGATCACCCACAAATTTTCTCAACATCAAATATGAAATACAGGATGAACTATGGCCAACTCATGTGAAAAATCTAACTCGTATGCCACCTTAACAATACGCTTCAATATTCTATAAGGTCCTAAATAGTTAGGACTCAATTTCCCTTTCTTACCAAAACACATTACACCCTTTATAGGTGAAACCTATGAATCATCTACATCAAATTCAAGCTTTTTTCTTCTAACGTCAGAATAGGACTGTTGACGACTTTAAGCCATCTTTAATTCTCTTATAAGCCTTATATTATCCATTGCATCAATCACTAAATTGGGACCAATCAATGTCATCTTACCCACTTTAAACCATTCCACTTGGGATCTACATCTTCTCGCATACAATGCTTCAAAACAAACCATTTGGATGCTAGAGTGATAACTTTTATGTAGGCAAACTCGATCAATGGAAAATGTTCATCCCAACTTTCTTTAAAATCAATCGCATGCGCCCTCAACATATCCTCTAAAGTTTGGATTGTTCTTTCGGCCTATCCATCGATTTTAGGATGGAAGGCGGTACTCAACTTCACTTTCGTACCAAGACCCTTTTGAACGACTTCCAAAAATATAAAGTGAATTGAGTACCTCTATCCTATATAATGGACATGGGAACATATGATATTTTACCGATTCCCGAATATACAACTTACCATCATCTTTGGAACCAAAAAGAAGTCTTAACCGTAGAAAGTGAGCCGACTTAGTCATTCGATCCACAACAATCCATATAGAATCATATTTCCTTATTGTATGAGGCAAATCCATCACAAAGTCCATATTTACATCTTCCCAGTTTCAAGTAGGAATTTTAATGTCTTGAGCCAGACCTCCCAATTTTTTATGCTTAACTTTAACTTGTTGACAATTTGGACACCTAGCCATGAATTCTGGTATGTCCTTCTTCATATCATTTCATAAATCCACTTTCCTCAAATCACAATATATTTGGTGGATCCCGGATGAATTGAATATTGAGATCTATGGGCTTCATCTAATATCAACTCCCTTAGACTATCAATATTAGGGATATAGAAACAACCTTGGTAGAGAGTACCCCATCTCCCCCTTGGGAGAGAGCCTCAATGACTTTTTCAGCAACCAATTTCCTTAATTCAACCAAAACCAGATCATGATCTTGTTTGTCCTTAACATTTGCCACAAGAGATGATTCTGAACTAGTATGCATAAGAACACCCCATCATTTGAATCAACCAACCATACACCTAAACGTGTCAATCTATGAACGTCCTTAACCAATGTGTAACACTATCCATAGACAACTGACTAAGAGCATTTGCCACAATATTTGCTTTACCCAGATGGTACAACACACTCACATCATAATCCTTTAGGAGTTTAATCCACCTCTTTTTGCATAAGATTCAAGTCCCCTTGCTTAAACATATATTGCAAGATTTTATGGTAAGTGAACACATCAACATTCACCCCATAAAGATAATGACGCTAAATTATCCAAAAAAGATACAACAGTTGGAAGTTCAAGATCATGGGTTGGATAGTTCCTTTCATGTACTTTTAGTTTCCTACAGGCATAAGCTATAACCTTACCATATTGCATCAAAACACAATCCAAACCAACATGTGAGGCATCATAATAAACAACAAACCGATCCACACCTATGGGAAATGTCAAAATAGGAGCCAACATAAGACGATCATTCAATATTTGAAAATCTTCTCACATTCATCCGTCCATTGAAACTTTACTTTCTTTTGGGTCAACCTAGTCAAAGGTGAGGCAATAGAGGAGAACCTTTCAACAAATCTCCAATAGTAAACGGCTAAGCCCAAAAAGTTTCTAATATCTGAAGGAGACAATGGTCTAGGCCAATTCTTAACCACCTCCAGATTCTTTGAATCAACCTTAATCTCATCACCGGACACTACCTGGCCAAGAAATGCCACTTTCCTTAGCAAAAATTCACACTTACTAAACTTGGCAAATAGTTGTTTATCCCTTAAAAATTCTCAATACAATCCTCAAGTGATTCATATGATATTCCTCATTTCAAGAGTAAATCAAGATATCATCAATAAACACTACAAAAAATAAGTCCAAGTATGGCTTAAAAATACAATTCATCAAATTCGTGAAAATAGCGGGAGCATTATCCAAACCAAATGATATTACCACAAACTCAAAATGATCATACCTTGTTCGAAATGCCTTATTAGGAATATCATACTGCCTTACCCTTATTTGATGATAACCAGAATGGAGATTAATCTTGAAGAAGTAACTTGCTCCTAGCAATTGATCAAACAAATCATCTATCCTTAAAATTAGATACTTGTTCTTGACGGTGACCTTATTCAATTGTCAGTAATCTATACATATTTGGAGTGACCCATCTTTCTTCCTAACAAACAACATGGGAGCACCCCATGGTAAAATACTTGGCCTTATAAAACCATTATCCAACAAATCCTTCAATTTCTCCATCAACTCCTTAAGTTCCACCAGAGCTATACGGTAAGTAGGAAGAGAGATAGGTTGAGTATCGAGAAGAGATCTATGCCAAAGTCAATTTTCCTTTTGGGAAAATAATTGGGAAACACATTAGGAAACTCATTAAGTATAGGAACCGACTCAAGAGTAGAAGTTTCAGAATCAACATCCCTAACTCGCACAGTAATAGATGCACCCTTTGGAAATCATTTTTTGGTCCTTAAGACATGAAATTAATTAACCCTTAACCACCGAATCATTACCCTTCTATTCAAAAATAGGCTCATCAGAAAATTGAAATTTGACTCTACAGGTTCAGCAATCAATGGATGCATAAGAGTCATGTAACCAACCTATACCAAGAATAATGTCAAAATAGGTCATGTCTAGTTAACAAGATCACAAGGAATAACTTTATGCAAAACTGACATGGGACAATTTCTATAGACTCTCTCTTGGCTAACACTAAATCACCCACGGGAGTATAAACCGAAAAAGGTTCTAACAATACTTCGGGACACATATAAAATATTATATCAAGGTAAGGAGTAACTAAAGACAAGTTGGCAAAAGGATCAAGCAATGCATAAACATCAAAGTTAAAGACCCATAACATACCCGTAACCATATCGAGAGTCTTATCCACATCTTACTTAGCATGAAGAGCATAGAATTGGTTGTTGCGTTGGCCACCCTTTGGTTGAGCTTGGGTGCCTTGTTGTAATTGTCCTCCTTGAGGAAGACCTTCTATGCCTTTGTTGGAAACATGAGGTCACTCAGATTGATTATGGACTATCTTGCCATATCCATAACAAGCATCTATTCCCATTAAGCATTTTCTTCCATGATTCTTTCCACACTTTGAACACTTAGAAAAGGAAGGGCTACTAGCATTCACACCTCCTACTGGAACCTTAGGGTATGGGACCCTATCCTTTATAAACTTCTTCCCTGAACCTTGTCCTGATTTAGAACGTGTTACACCCCGTACTTTTGTACCTTGGAATGCTTCTTAAGCTTCTTAAGTTTATGGAAAGGCTCTTAAGTTTCTTAAAATTTTTCATGTGAGTCGGATAATCTATAACGCTATCAAATAATCCTAAGGAAAGGAGAAGGATATACTCTATAAGAGAGAATATTGAAACTAGGGTTATAAGAATCCAAAAGAAGTTGGAGGTCAAGTAGTGAGTCGTAGGACTCAACTTACTTGTGAAAGCTATAACTTGGGACATTTTACATACTAAGCTACTTGATTACATGTCAAGCTTAAGTAGCAACGAATACATAGGCTCTTGAAGTGAGATAAGATTACGAGCTCACGAAAGAGAAATAAGGAAACGCCGCGCCTACTCGAAGCAAGTAGGTGATGCACCTACTTGTAAAAGAAGGTGATGCACCAACTTAGGGTCAAAAAGGTGATGCAGCAGCTTAGGGTGGACCCCACTGCTATGTGGCATCCCCTCATTAGTCGCATAGATGTGGTGGCCCAATAGAGGCTGGACACGTATCACCCTTAGGGGCTGACATATTTCACCTCCATAGGAAGCCAATAAATACAGGTTACATGACTCATAACTTCATTTTGATCCCAAAACTTAAGCAAAGAAAAGGAAAAGTAAACCCTAATCTAAGAGAGAAAACGGCGACGACTTAGGAAGAAACAAAGGGTAAGTCCCGATTTCGTTCCATAATTTAATTATCTACTGTATAAACCGATGGTATGGAGGTATTAATAGTATAAAATAATGGCTTGGAGAAGAACCAAATGGATAACAAGCATTCCGCGCGATTTGAGCAAGTTTGAAGAGTTTCTAAGGCTTGATTTGGTGAGTTTTGGCCAATTTCGAGTAAGGTAAGGTCTTTTATTCCAATTTGAAGTTTATGGTGTTTTTATAGGGTGTATTACACACCTTTTATGCTGTTGTAGGTGTAAAAATGTTGTAGAAATGTTTAACGTTCGAAGCAAGCTAAATTTGAGTCGCTATAGTTAAATTGTAGTCGAAGCAAGGTGTTGTGCTTATGGTATACTGCTGCAGGTGTGTGGTAGTGTGTTGAAGGGCCTAAAAGTATTATAAAAGAGGTGTGGGGGCTTCTGGTTGTATCCACACGACCCCTCATTTTGTATAATTAAAGGTTTTGCAAAATAAATACTAGAAACCCTATTTTGGTATCGTAATTTTCAGCAAGTTGTTTGGAGCTTATGTTGTGTAATATTGCCATGTTTTATTTATATATGAGCTGTAGGTTGTTGTTTTTGGTTGGATGTAGTGATTAGGGATCTAATTGGAAATTCGAATAGGGCATGTTATAAGGGAGGTGCTGCCCCATTTTTGTTAACTCCTTAACTAGCTAAAGAACTAGTCGAGAAGACGAGCGAGGAAATGAGTTCTATGAATACTCGTGTGCAACTTAAGATGCTGAAAAGTTAGGAATGGATGATATTCGTATTACTTTCATGTTAAATAATTTCAAGAGATGACGAGGTGAATGTATTAAGAGTAATCCATAAGAGGTATGTAAAGCTAACGTTTCTTTCTTTCGGCATATTTTTGGCATAAGTATGTAAAGCTTATTCTTTCTCTTAGAATGACTTGGCATAAGTATGTAAAGCTAATATTTCTATTGGCATGGTCTTTATGAAACAAATATATGAATTTTATATGGTTCCAAAGAAGTTCCTATTCCTAGAGCCACTAGGATGGCCAATTTCTTGACTTCCCAAAAGACATTTTATTACGCTTTGATATGAGTATATAATTCCAGAAGTTCTATTTTGATGTAATCCATAGTGACTTTCAAAAGTTACTTGATATGGACTCTTGTCTTGATTTTGAATGATAGCTCATTTTAATTATTCCCTTTGACTTATGTTGAGTAGAATTCAAAAGAAACTTTTTTCTACGCTTTCAAATATTAAACGACTGTTATTTTAATTATTCCATTGAGCCCTATTATATATTTTGAAATATGGAAACATTTTCAGAAAGACTATTTTGACATAGACTATCGTGACATCTAAAAGACATGCACTATGATTATCGCTCAATTTCTCTTATATGACTTGTCATCGAAGTTATGCTATCGAGTCTCTCGAAAGGTTTTGTATTTTATATTACATTTAGTTTTTCTCTACTCCACTCATGGATGCCTCAATGCTTCTTTCACTGAGCCCGAACCAAGATTTGTTATCATGCGTACTTCTCTGCATTATTCGTCATGCCCCGACGTGAGGGGGCAGGTACGGCCTGTACATGGGATTTGTGGAGTTATGATGTGTCATGTACACATATGATACGATATGATATGATATGGTATGATATGACCATCTGATTTGATATGATCTGTTACAGAGATATTCCCTACTCTGGAGTTATGATGTGCTGTGGCATCGGTGATAGGGTGGCGACCACGATTTGTTCACCGAGTCCCATAATGGGGATGGATATGGCATATATTTTTCGGCATACCTTATCTGTAGTTAAGATATGCATTTTGATATTTTTAGATACTTTGCTCATTTTTGCACATTCTGCTCTAGTAATGACTTTACTTATTACAGTCCATGATTTACATACTCGCTACATTTTCCATACTGACCCCTTTCTTCGGGGTGGATGCATTTCATGCCCGCAGGTACAGATGCTCAGTTTGCTGATTTGCTCTCTTAAGACATCCACCCTGTTGGTTGGCAGTGATCCTTTGTCCAGAGCCCTATTTTGGTACTAACTTTTCTGTTGTACATTTGTACATGTTAGTTAAAGGTACGATGGGGCCCTGTCCCATCATATTACTAGACTATTGTTCTGTAGAGGTTTGTAGACATGTGATGTGGGTTATGTATATATGTTTTGGGGTTGTGTTCAGTGAAAGCCTTAATAGCCTTCGTGTGCCACATCTATTTTCGTGCGCTCTCTAGCGATCTGTTTTGATTTCCTCATTTATTTATTTTGCTAACATACTCGATGGGGCTAAGGGTACGTATGGGTGCCCAAATCGGGCACTAGTCATGACCTACGGAGTTGGGTCATGACAGAAGTAGTATCATAGCAGTTCATCCTTGGAATATCTATAGACCATGTCTAGTAGAGTCTTATTTATCGGTGTGTTGTACACTACATCTATAAATAAGAGGCTATAGGACATTTAGAGTGTTATCTTTCTTTCTTATCTTAGATCATGCGATAGAGTTGTATTATCAAGATGATTCCGCCCTAACAAAATGAATTATTATGGTTTTCAGTAATGCCTCCGAGGAAAGCAATAGCTACCCAAAAAGGCAAATCAGTAGCACCGGGTGAGATTAGTCAGGCCCACAGAGTTACCAGGGCCCGACCTCAGCCTAAGTCGGAGACTGTGCCCCTGACAACCAGCTCTGCTATGCCGCCAGCATCAGAGAAGATTAGGGCAGCCCCAGCTATAGATCAGAAGGCGGCTTTACCACTAATTTTTGTAGCCCCAGCACCCGAGCCTCTAGCTCCACAGCTAAGAGCTAAGGACAGAGCTATGCGGGATGCGGTCTAGCTTTTGACTAAATTGGTGGCAGGCCAAGAGCATAGATATGGTTTAGGTAGAGATGAGGTACACAGGCCAGATAGTTCAAGGGCTCGTGAGTTTTTGACCTGTAATCCTCCAGAGTTCTTTGGTACAAAGACCGAGGAAGATTCCCAGGAGTTTATTAGGGAGATGCAGCATACATTACGTCTGATTAAGGCTTCTACGACAGAATCATTCGAGTTGGCCTCGTATAAACTGCACAAGGTAGCTGCTAACTGGTATGAGTCCTGGGAGTTATCCAGGGGCAGAGTCGCTTCTCCAGCAGTATAGGACAAGTTTGTGGAGGAATTCCTCAGTCATTTCCTGCCTCCTGAGATACGGAGATCCAGGGTGGATAGATTTTTACTAATAAGGAAGCAAGGCCGCAATGTTCGCGAGTATAGTTTGGAGTTCGACTCATTAGCCTAATATGCACCCGCTTTAGTAACTGATATGACTGACAGGATACACAGATATGTGATGGGCCTAGATTGGTATCTGGTTGATATTTTTTTGGTAATGGCTGCCCATCCAGGGATAGACATTGCCCGTATACAGGCACATGCTCAGGGCATGGAGGACAGACATAGAGTACACTAGTCCGACCAAGATTTTGGCAGAAGTCAGCCCAAGAGAGCTAGGTCAGCCGGGTATTCTGAAGAATTTTGGAGTAGACCATCCTAGCAGCAGGGTAGCAGACAGCCCACCCATCTAACATGGAGTATGCCTCCGCAGTCCGTAGATCAGAGACCAGGTGGCGTAGGATATTCGGGAGCATGTCTAAACTTCAGGGCTTCCAATTTGCAGCCAGACAGAGACTCTAGTCAGATAAGGCCACCCAGGATTTAGTGTTCTTATTGTGGCAGGTACCATCTGGGAGAGTGTTACCATGTTATAAGGGGTTTTTTTCTTATGGACATCAAAGCCATACGATGAGAGATTGCCCGTATAAGGGTAGTTTGGGTGGCACGGCTCGGCCTACTACATCAGCTATTGGGTCATCGTCTTTTTTGATAGCTATGAGCCCTATGGGGCAGGGTGTAGCTACACTGGTAGGCCGCGGTAGGGACCATGGTGGGGTCTCTGGTTCTAGCAGTCCTTCGAACTGCACTTATGCTTTGGCCACCCGACAGGATCAGGAGGCATCTCCAGACGTGATCACAGGTACATTGTTGACCTTTTCCCAGACTGTATATGTACTGATAAATTCAGGCTTTACATTATAATATATTCCTCCATTGATGATTGATAATATTGGGGTGAATGAAATATGGCTTTGACTAAACTCCTACATTATGTTGTATGACTCGAGTATCAGTACTCGGACTATATTATGTACTATCTATCGAGGATACTAAGCACCTTATGGTGGTACTAGGGTTTCTTATAGGGGCAACTTAAAGTATGGATGATCTAACATAGGGTGTAGACATGGTACAGCATGTTAAATATGTTGGAATAAAATCATTTGCGCATGAATAGTTGAAAATAAATAGAGGATGATATGGGTACACCCTAAAAGGGGGGAAGTGGATAAGACAAGTACAAGCGTAAGAGAAAATCAACTAACGCTATCATATGTAAATGAGAACGCTTAAACTTTAAACGAAATCCTATAAGGAATGAATGGATCTCGAGGCCAGCAATAAATAGATAGAAGTCGCGGTATCTGAGACCGTGTAAGGAACCATTGGTGGAGACCTTAAGGGATGGATGCGATCATACCAGCACTAACGCACCGGATCCCATCAGAACTCCGAAGTTAAGCATGCTTGGGCGAGAGTAGTACTAGGATGGGTGACCTCCTGGAAAGTGAAAGAGGAAATAAAACACAAGTATCCATACCTATTTCCTACGTCTACAAGTAATACTAACCTTTGGAACTCTGATATTGATTGCTCGATGAAAGTATATGTTATGGCAATGGGACAGAGAAACTCTCCATATAGTCCATATAAGATCTGAGGAAGGTTTTGGTTTACATTTGAGGATGAATATTCCAAAGGGGGGGAAGAATGTTACACCCTATAATTTTGTACCTTGGAATGCTTCTTAAGCTTCTTAAATTTTTGGGAAGGCGCTTAAGTTTCTTAGAAGTCATCATGTGAGTCGGATAATCTATAACGCTATCAAATAATCCTAAGGAAAAAAGAAGGAGATACTCCATAAGAGAGAAGATTGAAACTAGGGTTATAAGAATCCGGAAGAAGTTGGAGGTCAAGTAGTGAGTCGTAGGACTCAACTTACTTGTGAAAGCTATTACTTGGGACATTTTACATACTAATCTACTTGAGTACACATTGATCTTAAGTAGCAAGGAATACATAGGCTCTTGAAGTGAGATGAGATTACGAGCTCACAAAAGAGAAATAAGGAAACGACGCCCCTACTCGAAGCAAGTAGGTGACTCACCTACTTGTAAAAGAAGGTGATACACCTACTTAGGGTCAAGTAGGTGATGCATCATCTTGGGGTAGATCCCACTGCCATGTGGCAGCCCCTCATTGGTCGCATGGATGCGGTGACCTAATAGGGGCTAGACACATATCACCCTTAAGGGATAACATGTTTCACCTACCTAGGCAGCCTATAAATACATAATACATGACTCATAACTTCATTTTGATCCCAAAACTTCAGCAAATCAAAGGAAAAGAAAACCCTAATCTAAGAGAGAAAAGGGCAACGACTTAGGAGGAAACAAAGGGTAAGTCCCGATTTCATTCCATAAATTAATTATCTAGCATATAAAATGATGGTATGGAGGTATTAATAGTATAAAATCATGGCTTGTAGAAGCAACAAATGGATAACAAGCAGTCCGCGCGATTTGAGCAAGTTTGAAGAGTTTCTGAGGCTCGATTTGGTGAGTTTTGGCCAATTTCAAGTAAGGTAAGGTTTTTTATTCCAATTTGAAGTTTATGGTGTTGTTATAGGGTGTATTACACACCTTTTATTCTGCTGGAGGTGTAAAAATGTTGTAGAAATGTTTAACGTTCGAAGCAAGCTAAATTGGAGTCGATATAGTTATATTGTAGTCGAAGCAAGGTGTTGTGCTTGTGGTATGCTGTTGCAGGTGTGTGGTAGTGTGTTGAAGGGACTAAAAGTATAATAAAATAAGTGTGGGGGCTTCTGGTTGTATCCACACGACCCCTCATTTTGTATAATTAAAGGTTTTGCGAAATAAATACTAGAAACCCTATTTTGGTATCGTAATTTTTAGCAAGTTGTTTGGAGCTTATGTTGTGTAATATTGCCATATTTTATTTATATATAAGATGCAGGTTGTTTTTTTTGGTTGGATTTAGTGATTAGGGATCTAATTGGAAATTCGGATAGGGCATGTTATAAAGGAGGTGCTGCCCGATTTTTGTTAACTCCTTAAATAGCTAAAGAACTACTCAAGAAGACGAGCGAGGAAATGAGTTCTATGAATACTCGTGTGCAACTTAAGATGATGAAAAGTTAGGAATGGTTGATATTCATATTACTTTCATGTTAAATAATTTCAAGAGAAGACGAGGTGAATATATTAAGAGTAATCCATAAGAGGTATGTAAAGCTAACGTTTCCTTCTTTCGGCATATTTTTGGCATAAGTATGTAAAGCTTATTCTTTCTCTTAGAATGGCTTGGCATAAGTATGTAAAGCTAATATTTCTATTGGCATGGTCTTTATGAAACAAATATATGAATTTTATATGGTTCCAAGGAAGTTCCTATTCCTAGAGCCACTAGGATGGCCAATTTCTTGACTTCCCAAAAGACATTTTATTATGCTTTGATACGAGT
Source organism: Solanum dulcamara (assembly GCF_947179165.1). Taxonomy (NCBI): domain Eukaryota; kingdom Viridiplantae; phylum Streptophyta; class Magnoliopsida; order Solanales; family Solanaceae; genus Solanum; species Solanum dulcamara. The sequence continues at coordinate 56,018,457 of NC_077238.1, read as the reverse complement.
ATATAATTCCAGAAGTTCTATTTTGATGTAATCCATAGTGACTTTCAAAAGGTACTTGATATGGACTCTTGTCTTGATTTTGAATGATAGCTCATTTTAATTATTCCATTTGACTTATCTTTAGTAGAATTCAAAGGAAACTTTTTTCTATGCTTCCAAATATTAAACGACTATTATTTTAATTATTCCATTAAGCTCCATATTATATTTTGAAATATGGAACTGATTTCAGAAAGACTATTTTGACATAGACCATCATGACATCTGAAAGACATGCACTATGATTATTGCTCAATTTCTCTTTTATGACTTGTCATCGGAGCTATGCTATCGAGTCTCTCGAAAGGTTTTGTATTTTATATTACATTTAGTTTCTCACTACTCCACTCGTGGATGTCTTAATGCTTCTTTCACTGAGCCTGGGCCAGGATTTATTATCTTGCGTACTTTTTTGCATTGTTCGTCATGCCCCGATATGAGGAGGCAGGTACGGCGTGTACATGGGATTTGTGGAGTTATGATGTGCCATGTACACATATGATATGATATGATATGATATGACCATCTGATATGATATGATCTATTACTGAGATATTCCCTACTCTGAAGTTATGAAGTGCTGTGGCACCGGTGATGGGGCAACGACCACGATTTGTTCACTGAGTCCTATAATGGGGTCGGATATGGCATATATTTTTATGCATACCTTATTTGTGGTTAAGATAAGCATTTTGATATTTCTGGATAATTTGCTCATTTTTGCACATTCTGCTCTGGTAATGACTTTACTTATTACAGTCCATATTTTACATACTCGGTATATTTTCCTTACTGACCTCCTTTCTTTAGGGGGATGCATTTCATGCTCAAGGTACAGACGCTCAGTTTGCTGATCCGTTTGCTTAGGACGTCCACCCTATTGGTTGGCACTTCTCCTTTGTCCGGAGCCCTATTTTGGTACTATTGGTTGGCAGTGCTCCTTTGTCCGGAGCCCTATTTTGGTACTAACTTTTCTGTTGTACATTTGTACATATTGGTTATGAGTACGACGGGGCCCTATCCCATTATATGACTATACTATCGTTCTGCAGAGGTCTGTAGACTTGTGATGTGGGTTATGTATATATTTTTTTGGCTTGTGTTCAGTGACAGCCTTAACGGCCTTCGTGTGCCACATTTATTTTCGTGCACTCTCTAGCGATCTATTTTGATTTTCTCATTTGTTTGTTCTGTTAACATACTCAGTGGGGCTAAGGGTACGTATGGGTGCCCAAATCGGGCACCATTCATGACCTACGGAGTTGGGTCGTGACAGAACGGCCACTATCACCACTTCCGATCCTAACATTAGAGAACTCACCTTCATACCTAGCTCTTTTAGAATCTGACATTCTCATTTCTTTGAGTTTTTGTCCCTCAATTTGTTTAGTAATTGTCCTTAGACAAGATATGTCCATTTCCTTAACAAGCATAGTGGTACAATGTTCTTTAGAAACCAAGTCGGACACCCCCAATATAAATTGGCTCATTCGGGCTCGTAGATCGGCAACTAATGAAGGAGCATACATAGATAGCTTGGTGAACTTGATGGCATAGTTCCTCATACCCATGTTGCCTTGTCGAAGATTGATGAACTCCAATACCTTGACTTCCTTTATCTCAAGAGGCAAAAAGAGATCAAAGAAAGCAAGTTTGAAGGAATCCCATTTAATAGGACCTTCATCCACTCTCTCCAACTTTCATTGAGTTTACCAAACTTGAGCAATACTCTTGAGTTGGTAAGCTTCCAAGTCCACTTTCTCTTCCAAAGTTACCCCCATAATACTCACTATCTTGTATACCTCATTGATAAACTCTTAAGAATCCTTATTAACTTATGAACCATAGAATTCGGCAAGGTTCATCCATGCAAAGTCCTTTACTCTAGAAGTCGGAGTAGGAGTATTAGGAAGAGACGCAACCCCTTGGTTGGAAACTACTTGGGCTAGTATGGTAATAGCGGTTTAGAACTCTGCATTAGTCGCTTGATCGGGTAGGGGACCATTGTCTTGAGGGATCGGAGGAGCTTGGTCATCATTAGCATTGACCCCTCTTTACATAGGTGCTTTCTTGGAGGCATTTTCTGAAAATCGCAAATGGCAATCGTTAGGGAAAGGAAGTCTTACAATAATCTCAATAGAATGACATAGATCATGAAAGAAGTGAGGATTTCCTAAAACACCTTATAGCCTCTTTCACGACCCAAGCCTAGGGCCTAGACGTGACACAAGGAATGAGGAACCCGAAAGTACATCAAACAAGCCTCTTAGCATTCATTTAAACTTTCATAGGTAATTATAAAAGAATAAGAAAAAACCATAATAGTAAATCTTCAATTTATATATGTCCAACAATACCTCTAAATTTTAGATTTATTGGGCTAAGACAAGTCCCTAGATCACCATCAATCAAAATAGAATGAATTGTCATAGTAAGTGTCTAGAGGTCTCAACATATCATAAGCTAGAAAGCAAAGGAGTATTATTCCTGAAACATGGGAACTCACCAAAAGTAGCCTTCAAATGAAATCTCAACTAGCCACGTAGAGAAGAACGAGGAGGAGCACCGGTCCCTACATGGTGATATCATATAGGCAAAAGAGTATGCATTAGTACTTTGCATGTACAAAGTATATAGGCGTGCATGAACTTTAAGAAAACATTAAAACATTTGTGTAATAGGAAACATAATGCAATGCATTCATAATCAATCATATAGATATCCTTTAAAACATTATTTTTTGTGGGAATATCACCATAACCAACATTTAAGACCATGTGAGCTATTACATGGAATCCAACATAACCCCCTACGTTGGCAGGGGAGACTACTTGCCGGGTAAAACTCCGTCAACTTCATTCATTTGTTTAACTTTATCTTTAAGGGATTTCATGGATCCATTAGCCTAAGCCTACAAGGGCTCCTATGTTGGCACATAATTAATGAGACAAGGGGTTGCTACTAGGATTTCCTTACCGAATTCCATCTCAATGACCAATTCGATGCTAAGGCAATCCCACGAAATAGTTTAATACTTCAAAATAGTCATAGCATATAGCTTGAGAATTCAAAACATCATAGCTCATTAAAACATTTGGTAATTCTAATATGCAAGAATTGTCCTTATTGAATAAAGAATCCATTATTCATATCATTTCATTATTCTTTTATTTCATAAGACTCCCTTTTAATCATAGACATTGCTTTTATAAATATTTCTTTGGAGTCAAAGTTTTCAAGTCAAACTTTATTAAAAACGTAGAAAACTAGGTGGATTCAAATTACTTCAACTTTCAAACATGAATGTAAATGAAATTATGCATAAATACTTTGAAATTCATTAATTAAAAATCATGTTTTAAATAACCCACCATGAATTTCAAGCACCTTTAAGGAGACAAATAAAAAAATATTACAAACCATCAATTCATACATATAAAATCATATTACATCAACATAGATCAATAATTATTAGTTTAACCATTATTTATGCTATTGAGTAGAAATAAGAATTACCCATAAGAAATTTTTATTTTAAATCAACAGATTTAGTTGAAAGAGTTTTGGTCTTCATAGGTGGGAGAACCCTTTGATAAACACCCACATACCTTAGAATAAAACTTAAAGAAAATAAATATAATTTATCATATAATCGAAATACTTGAAGCATGAGAGTGGAAGGAATACTCTCATTGAAGTCTTACATACACTAATATAAGATAGGTAATTAAACTTCAAATACATAATAATCTATGCATTTGGAATCATGATATGAATACTCATAATGTTTCATACTTAAATTAATTAGAAGACTTTGATAATTCATTTAGGCTTCATGAATGAAAGGATCCATGAATCAATACCCACATACCTTAGAGTAAAGCTTAAAGAAAATAAACACAATTTATTATATAATCAAAATACTTTAGGCATGAGATTGGAAGTAATACTCCCATTGAAGCCTTATATACGCTAATATAGGTAATTAAACTTCAAATACTCAATAATTTATGCATTTGAAATCATGATATGAAAACTCATAATGTTTCATACTTGAATTAAGTAGAAGACTTTGATAATTCATTTGGGCTTCATCATCCATGAATCAATACCCACATACCTTAGAGTAAAGCTTAAAGAAAATAAACAAAATTTATTATATAATCAAAATACTTTAGGCATGAAAGTGGAAGGAATACTCTCATTGAAGTCTTACATATCTAGAATCCGAAACTTTACTAAGAATTGAAGAACTTAATGAACACTCTTGAATCCTAGCCTTTTCTCATTGTCGGAGCATTTTGTATACTACCCGGAGTATAGAAATCACTGGACTAGTATTTCTACACTACTAAGAACTAAAACTATATTTTGAGAATGTGTAAAGAAGTGTATAGAGAGAAGAGTTGCTCGAGAAATCTTGATAAACAAAATAATGAAATAAGGTGGATATTTATAGGTGTGTAGGAGGGATCTAACAATAATTAAAATAACTATAAAGAAAAATCTGAAAATTTAATGGAGGGTTGTGATGTCATGGGTGATTTAAAATAGAGGATATTGATGTCATGGTGATGTCAAATGGATCTAGGTCTTCCATTGTTGGTGAGATGAATCTTCTTTTTACGGAATTTTTTTTTTCAAAGCTACTTTGAACAAGATAACTTCCTAATTAGGATTTGGTATCTTCATATGAATTGTAGCTCTAGAAGTCTCCTTTCATATCGTTTAAGAATCAACTGATTTGGAGAATCCTATAGTGAGATATTATTATTATTCTACAAATACTCTATTTCATCAAAGCATTAGGTCTTGCAAAGATTAATTTATTTGACCTACTTAACCTCTGTATTGTAAGATATGGTCTTCACAAAAGTTGTAGGTAATGATGTTGGGGTTATTTAGAAATTTGAATCACCTAATTTAGACCAATCTATGAAAAGTTATAACCAAAATACAGAATCAGTATTATTTTCATCGAGAATTGGAACACCATATACAACGTTTTTAGGGGGTGTTACAATCTCCTATTCACAAATATGGCACGCTACACATTAATGAATAAGAATTTATTTAACGCGACATGTTGGACACCCTAGAACATCTTAAACCTTGTGCTCTGATACTAAGTTTGTCACGACCTGACCTAAGGCCTAGTCGTAACACGACGATCGAAATCCCTAAGGGGATCCAACCAAGCCTCTTGACATATCATTAAGCATACATGAGGTAAAGTAAAGCTGAAATAATATGGGAAGAGTCTAAACATGAATTAGAATAGTGTAAAAGTTTAAGCAACATCGACTCTACTTCATCTTTCCAACTAATGCCTCTACTAAACAAGAAAGGCAGGGGCTAAGACATGTCCTACCTCACCCTCAACATTTAATTTCAATAAAAGTCTTTAGGATTAAACAACATCGTAACTCATCCTTGATAAGATGAGGACTCACCAACATTTCACTATAAGAAACTCAACTAGCTACGTACGTGAATATCATCCTTAACCTCTACATTATGAGATAATGTAGGCACAATATGCGTTAGTATGTTTGAATTTACTAAGTATGTGAGCATGACATGCAATGTAAAACATAGGATGAAATGATCAATTACCATATATGATGAAGAGGATAAGATCATGAGGAAATACCATAACGATCAACGCATTTAAAGACATAGTTAAAATCATAAAGAACATAGGAAAAGTATACATAGGTGGGATAGAAACCATAACCGATATTAATATCATGCGAGCTATAATATGGAATCCTGTTATCTCCCCATACAAAAAAGAAAATGGGAATCTACTTGCCAAGGTAGACTCTACCCTGCTAGGCGGATCATGTACATATGCTATATGTGGATCCACTAGCTAATCCATGAAGGCAACCTGCAGTGGCATGTCATTATGAGAAAAGAGACTTTATATACGGACCCTATAGAACGAGCCACCACCTAAAGTTTGTTGAAATTGAGAACAACCTCCATTATCGGGCCTTAAATGTGAAAAGTCACCATTATCGATCTAAGCCGGTTTGAACTCTCTGTCCATCTCCTAAAGAGTTTCCTCCTCAATTTTTCCAACAGGAGTCATCAACCTCGAGATATCCATCTCCTTAATCAATATTCGGTTCTACATTCTTTGAAAATCAAGTAGGAAATGTCGGAGACAAACTTGCTCATACAAGCTCTAGAATTCGCCACCAAAGTTAGAGCATTCTTGGATAATTGTGTAAACTTCAATGCATACTCCCTCAGACTCATATTTCCTTGCCTTAAATTTATGAACTCTTGCACTTTTATCGCCCGCATCTAGAGAGGAAATAAGCATTTTAGAAAATATCTTTGAACTTTTCCCAATCCAAAGGACCGTCACCCATAACTCTCTCCTTTTTTTCATTAGTTGAACCAAACTTGAGCCACTCCCTTCAATTAATAAACGGCAAACCACCTTCTATATCGGGGTCACACTCATGATATCAATAATATTTTGAATGCCCTCAATGAACTCTTGTGGATACTCATCCACCTTTGAACCATAAAATTCTGGAGGATTCATTTTTGTGAAGTCACAAACTCTTGTAGCCACCGTACCCACATTTGGTTTCACAGGAGCTACCAACTCTCGGTTGGCTTGTGCCACTATAGCTTGTGAAAGCACTTGAAAAATGGCACTAAATTCGGCATGGGAGAATTTATCAGCCAATGGATCAACCAGAGGTTGAGGTGCTTGTCGCTCTTTATCTTCATTCACATTCAAATTCCTTCTCATGTAAGATCTTCTTGGAGGCTTGGTTATGTAATGAAAACAACAAGAGTTAGAAGAAAAATCTAATCGAGTGCAACTCTATTGCATGACTTAAGAGTTGTGAAAAAAGTGAAGTTTCTTAAGCCCCTCATAGCCTCTCATTCATAAATATGGCACACTTCACACTCATAAACAAGACTCTACTAGATGCGGCTTTGTCAGATACCCTAGGAAACTTAAACCATATACTCTAATACCAAATTTGTCATGATCCAAGCTAGACCATAGACGTGACATGGTGAATAGAATCTCAAAAGACCCTAAACAAGCCTCTTAGCATAATATAGCATGACTTAGATAACATAATATTCAAGAGTAAATTTAAATGTGGAAGAGTCTCAAACAAAAGTCTCGATAAAAGAGAATATAAACATAACATCTGAAATAAAAGAAAATCCATATTAGTCTAGTCTGACAGGCCTCTACTATCATAAACGAGGGCATAGGACATGCCCTAGCTCACCCAAAGCATCTAAAAGTAAAATGAGTCTAAAAATAAAGACGACATAAGTTGTTTTTCCATCGAAATATGAGAACTCACCAAAGCAAGCAATGCCAAATGGAACCTATACTAGCCAGGAGAATGGGAAGAAGAGTCGTGACCTATATTATGAAATAATATAGGGAAAAGAGTATGTGTCAATACTATATGAATATACTCAGTATGGAGAATATGCAATGCATGACATAAATGTGATAATGTAATGACCAAACTAAATTTTAATGAAATCCCTTAAAAATATTTTTAGAAATGTAAAACATGGTCACTGTAATATTCATAAGAAAATCATAAGAGAATCATACTGAGAACATAACATAGTAAGAATCATAAATCATAGTGAGAGATACTGTTAACTGACATAAACCATGTGAGCTACAACATGGAGTCTAATGTCTACCCAACATTCAAAAGAGGTTGTCCTACATGTCAAGGTAAGGATCATAAACATAAATGGACCCATTAACCTATAAGGGATCAAGCCTCAACTAACGGAGGACCATTTCTCCTACGGTGGCACGTAGTTATGGGAATAGGGGATTGCTACTAGAGGTATGGCCTCTACTAATGGGAGAGCCTCCATCCCAAAGTCCGCTCAGTGCTAGCTAATTCTCTCAACGAAATATCATACATAAACGTGAACATATCATAATATTTTAAGATGGTAAAAATCTAGTGATATCAAATTCATCATAGCATACTTGAAATTCATAAGAATAACTTCTTTCAACATATCATGATTCATAACATAATTAATTCATAAGAGATATTTATCTAAAGCATCCTAGTCATGACAAGTTTTTCATAAAATTCATATTAATACTTCATATAGAAGCATCCTTAAATTATAGTGCATGCATAGCTTCAAAACATGGCTTCTAATCATAGAATAGTCATAGGGCATGGGTTCATGTGAAATTCATCAAAATCATATAATTAAGACTTATTTGTGCATAATAAGATCATTGAGATCTAGTAAAAGCATGATTGAACTCAATGCAAGATCATCAAAATCCTAGAAAAATTTAATTTAATTTCATGAAACAGTAGACGATTCTTTGGTACTCCATGGATATGGATGGAAGACGATCCATGGATGAAATTTGAACATATCTTGCTGAAATCAAGCCTAAAAGATTGAGAGAAGATTTGACTTCTTAGAACCCTAGCTTGTTGGAGAGGATGACCTTAGGGGAGAAATCCTTTAATTCCACAAAGAAATTTAGGAGAATTGGAAAGAATGGGGGAAACTTGAAGGGTTTGAGTAGATATAGGTCGTCCACAATAGCCCAAAACTACATAATTTAGGAGTTGAAGGAATGGGAGATGACCAAAATATCCCAAGATTAATTCTTTCGAAATGACCGTACAGATTAGACCTACTGTTTGTTAGGTCTTCTACACTTCGTCCAAGAGGTTCGCAGAAATCATGCACCAAAACTGAAGCTACTAAAATTGATACTTCAATCGTACAACCCTAGTCTATGGGTCGTAGACTCCCCTAAGAGTCGTAAGGACCACTCGTCCTGCACAACTTTAAAAATCCAAAAAATCAACTTCTCTGAATCTCACTCTATAAGTTATCCTACGACCTATAAGACTTCCTACGATACATAGGACCTCTCGTGGAACATAACTCTAGCTACTGGAATTTTCCTTTTCCTTAGGACCTTCCTACGACCCCCTTCCACGGGTCGTATGACCTTATATGGTCCGTAGAAGCCACTCGTTGCTTGAGCCCACACGCATCTTTTTCCCATCTTAGGACCCTACCTACGAGATCCTCCTATGGACTATAAGTCTTCCTACGATCCGTAGATCGGCTCGTAGAAATTTGCACCAGAACATTATTTCTGCAACTTTTCCTTCGTTTTGGCATTCCAACTTTTGGGGTCTTACAGGTATCTCAAACTTCAGTAACTTCAGCGAACTCAAAAGTCAACAACGAAATCACACAAAGACTCTTACTTTCTTTGTAAGAAATTATATGTAGAAGAAGAAGAAAATTCGATGTCAGAAATGAGAGAAAACCCCTCTATTTACAGAAAACAAAGGGTAGTATAAACAAGTGTTTATTGTGCCTTATCGAAAAAGACACAATCCTTTGAAAAAGTTATAACCTTTCAAAAAAGTCACAATCTTTCGAAAAATCACAATTATTCAAAAAATCGCAACTCTTCAGAAAAATCGCAACCCTTCATTTTCTATTGAAACCTTTTAAAACTCCAACACCTTACTTTATATAAAATTCTGCAGTTCGAAAATACTGGATCTATTGTCAGAAGAACAAGCAAAAGAAAAGAAAAGTTCAGATATCATCATTTATTTATTGTATGTTGAGAAATCCTTGACCAGTTGTTCTTTTGTGCAATGTAAATACCCATTAGAGCATAGAAAAGATGCCTTTGCCCTGTTGATTTTTGGTCAAATATGAACATTCTAGATAGAATATTGCTCAAAATTAATTTTCTTTACTTAAAATTTTTAAATAACGTTGGAGATGAGACCAAAGGCGGTATATTTCTATTATTTCTATTAAAAGAATTGTTGTTGAATTAGTACTGAACATTTCAAGATGATCTCACATAGTAGGACCAAACAATCTTGATACCTAGCCAACGTTCTTAAATGCTGTAAGGGTCGTTATCTCTAACAATAGTATTATTTTTTTCCAAGTGATTCCCCTATGTTTTGTTAATTAGTAATTAACAAATTAATTTAGTGAGTTGTTGCACTTTCCGTATTGGTTTTAGTCAAATTGTGATTGGCTTATATGTCCGCTAATCCGCTTGATTGGAATTATATTACGAAACCCAAGAACATCAAGCTCAATGACCCTTTTTAAATTTCATTAATGACTAAATGCCAACTAATTAATAATACAATATATCGTAGTTGATTTGTTGAAGCATTATTACTAAGTATGTCCCTCGCTTATTCATAAACTTTATGAATACTAAAAATTATCCGGAACTTATTTTCCAGTTTAAATCCTATATATTACCAGTGTAAGGGGATATTTACACTGTCTGAACACCTAGACGATAATTACATATAGCTGTCTTTATTAATAGGTTTAAATACATTAACAACATAAGAATCTTTTTATATTATCAGAATATATAGATTAAATACCTTCTGAAAAGTCATTTCAACATCTTAGTAAATTGGTCTTCTGAGCATTCTTTAATTTGATAAAAAGAAATATTTCTTCTTCTTTCACATAAGATTAAAAGAGTAGAAAAGATCAAGTGAGTCGAAAAGAGCAGTACTACTCTACATTTATATGACACTTCTTTTGTTACTTTATATTAACAAAAATGTATGATATTGCATAAAAGGGCAGTCCGGTGCACTAAATCTTCCGCTATGCGCGGGGTTTGGAGAAGAATTTGTCGGGTCTATTATACGCAGTCTTTATCTTATATTTTTGCCAAAGGTTATTTTCAACGCTTGGATAATACAATATATTGTAAAAACATTTTTAATCTGTTCTCCAGCCAAAAACCTGAAGAATTATTTGTTTACTCAGAAGAAATGTCTTACCTACTTCTATTAATGTCGGCGTTTTTGTGTCCCTCTTTCATAACATATTTAACGTTAATTATTTATCTTAACAATGCCTGTGCAAATCAACTAGCTTCTTCTGCACCATTATTTTTCTCAAAATTTCATTTCCTTCTTGTTTAGTTTAATCAAAAATCAGAAACATCACAACATGGGAAAAGATGCCGAAGAACAATTAAGCCTAAACAAAGCTTCCAAGGTATGACCTCTTCTTTATCTTCTTAGTAATCATCAAGGTTTTGTACTAATTAAGGATTCAATTAATGAAGCTTCAATTTCATGATTAGGATGGTGAAGTTGTAGAATATTCCCTGTTACCCCCTATACCAAAATCACCAATCAACAGCAGACCAAACAGCATGGTGATTAAGGCAAGTTCAATTTCTCTCCATCTATATGCTTTTTAATGATAATTTTGTTCCTAAGGTTATTCAAACTGAATGTAAATGAAAATAATAGTGCCAAATTGAATGCTTAAATTTATTGTTCCTTTGGTCTTCTTTCTTCTTTTATATTTTAGATGTTGTTGGAATACTTATTTTATGTAAAACATTTTCTCGGAAGTGTAAAATATTTTATAAAAAATATATACATTAATGATTTATAAAAAATAAAAAAAATTGACAAACCTGATGGCGTTTGAAATCTTCCAATAAAGATTGATAACAATGTTTGGGTTGGTTAAAGTAGTGATATCAAATTGAGAGCTGAGATAATTGTGAAGGAAAAATTACTCACACCTAAAGGTGAACGGAGTCATTTTTCTCCTTTTTGATGGAAGATTGTTTCTTGAAGAAAAATAATTGATAACCAAACGCCATATAACTTATTTTCTGGAAGGCGTTTTTTTTCATACCAAATACATCCTAGTTATTTCATGTTATGATATTAAAGACTTTGATCTAATTATGATTTATTGATAAAAGAACAGAAGGCAAATACTGTAATTCCAGCGCATTTGGTGGCAGAAGCGATATCAACACTCCATGGGCTTGATTTAAGATGGTCAGGGCCAATAACACCAAGTGAAATGCAATATGTTCAACAATATGTTTTGGCCAAGTACCCTGAATATTGCAATGGACTTGTGGAAGAAGGAGATAAAATTGATCTTTATGCACTTTGTATAAACGATGAATCCTCAGAATCATCGGCTAATGAAAAGGGAAAATCCCCGAGGAGAGAGTCCTCATCGTCTTCTTTTGGCAATAGTAATTCAGAGTTGGGAAAAATCCAATTGGAGCCATCAAGATTGCTAGATATCCTCACCAAGAAAACTTCATACCAAGGGAATTTCATTTCAATCCCAGAAATTCAAGTCCGTAATCGTGCTTTGCAACAATGTGGACTAAGTGAAGAGGAGTATTTAGTTGTTTTTGCACTTACATTTAAAGAAGCCATGATGATGATTGGAGAATGTTACCCTTTCTTCAGGGGAAATTACTACATGACAATTCTTGGTGAAGAGTATGATTGCATAAGGGAATTTGTTACTTTTAAAGATTCCAAAGTGATTGCAGCACCAGAAACATGGCTTGATTTGAGGATCAAAGGATCACAACTTAGCCAATATTTTAGGAGGAAATCAAAGCATAGTCCAAAAGGGCTATTTGCCTATCCAGCTTATGTGGAAGAAACGCGTTATTCAATGCATTGGATCTCAGAAGCTCATAGAAATTCATGGCATGTTCTGTTAGATGCTTCTGGTTTGGATGCAGGAAAAGAAAGATTGTCTTTAGCATTACATCGGCCGGATTTCATGTTATGTACAGTTGATAATACTCATGCTCAGCCCTCTAAAATCACCTGCCTTCTCGTAAGGAAACAATCCTTTGAACTGCAGCTTCTTCAACAAATTAATTTACTCGGGTTGAAAAGTGAGGGCAACTCAAGTGGTTGAGCACCTCTGCCATCAATTCATAGGTTGATGGGTCGAATTACGATGGATAGTAAGTGAAAATACTATTGATCCTTTAATGGGTGATGGGGTGGGTAGGAAAAAAAATTAAAAAAATCTCAGGGTTAAGGAAGAAAGTTAAAAAGAGGACAACTACAATGTATCTTTGTGCATGTATAATTCTCTGTTTACTGATGTTTTAAAACAGAGTGAGACAATTTCTACTAGTTTTCATTTGCTTCGAATATGATTATATACATCCTTGAGATGTTACATTTTCTTGAAAAATTTCTTTGTGGGTGGGTGATCTAATTCACATAGGGGAATATTTATTGTGATTTCTTTAGTGACTGATTAGGAGGGTAAAAAATACACACAAAATATCTTTGTTCTTTTTTTAATATCATAGTTAAATTATGGAAAATGTGAGTTTCATAGAGAAAATGTCATAAATGGTCCCAAAACTATTGGAGTAGATCTAAAATAGTTCTTTAACTATGTATTTATCGGATTTAGTCATTTAATTATCCAAAACATTATTAAGTTTAATACCTTAACTATATATTTACTGATTTTTAATCCCTTAATTATACACTTATCGATTTTAGTTATTGAAGTATTCAAAAACTTATCAAGTTTGGTCTATGTCTATTTTTTATACAAGTAGCTTAGGTTTATATTAACGGAAGTCATGCCTCCGTGAAATTAAATCTTTAACCTAGTTGTCCAGTTGTTCTCTCCCCCGAAATTTTTTCTTCAAATTGCTCTTAAAAAAGAACCCTAACTTCAATGATTCAAAATAAAATTAATGAGGAGAGAAGATATAAGTCATGATTTAATTCAATAAAGGATTAAATGAAGCATGTTATTATTGTTAATGACTTTCATATTTCCTTCTTTAGCAGTTAACGGTTTGTAATCATGGTGAATTTTTTAAATTTTATTTTTCATACAAAAAAGCAAGAGATTTAATCTTGTTACTCTAATTTCTCTATGTAAAATAAAATAAACAGAATAATAAAATCGATCTAATTCAAAATTTTAAAAAGTTGCAAATCTACAATTTTATAAATTTCAACTTCTAAAATATTAAATAAATTTTCCTTCAATAAAGTTGTTGAAGTATAAAATTTGGAATCAAAACATGTGAGTACAGAACTAATTTTAATTTTATCTCATTGCAAGAAATTTTTTGCTAATAAATGAGCATAATGATAACACTAATATAGTAAAATAAGCTAATGAAACGGTAAAGCTCCGATGCTTGATGTTTTAGCTTTGTTCAAGAGACAACAACATGTGGTCGGTTTTACGATCAGATATGATTGAGCTTAAGTTACTTGAGAGCTAAGACTTAGAGCCTGTCCAACTTAAAGCCTCTTTTTAGCTTTTGAACGTGTTTGCCTAATGCTAACTTTAAGCCATAAAGTTCTTAAAGTCAGTCAAAAATGAAAAGTTAGGATTCCTAACCTTTTTTTTCTAAGTGCTTAAAGTCATTTTCTTCGACCATGGAAATTACTTTTATATCCCTTATATTTTAACTAAATTCCCAAACTACCCTTTTTATTCTTTTAACCCTAAAATTCACATCATTTTTCTCATTTAAGCAGTTTTATCCAAACACTCAACTGCTTATTTATAAAAATAACTTTCAGCACTTTAAAGTTCTAAAAGCACTTCATACATAAAAATTACTTTTTTAAGCCCATCAAACGGACTCTTAGTAATGAATATAAAATATAGAAAGATTTAGATCAGAAGAATATTGCTTAGAATTGCCAAAAATTCAATCCTTCAAAAGTAAGTGAAAGCTACTATTTATAGACAACTAAGTTAATACATGAGCTCATAGGAAGGCTCAAGTCTTTAAAAGAATTTCAGGCCCGTCTCCATAGTTTCTCCTTATGGGAGTCAGGGATCATGCTATAATCCTTCCACAACTGCTTGGCGCCTAGGTAGGCGAGATATTTTCAATTGAGTTATTATAAATTCGTTCTCATTGCTTAATATAATGTAGATTGACAGGAGATTTCATGCTTAGGCATTCGGGCACAGAGTCTAGATGGTTAAATGATTGTCAATTGATGTTTAAAGTGGAAATGTATGTTGTGGATCGTGATTATTATGTGACTAGTGATAAAGGTCCAATATTTGAATGTTAACCTTGGTGAAAACTATTTAGAAGGCCAATGACCCTTATGGGACTAAATAAAGACTATTGCTGGGTTGTCAGGAGATCTTGAGACATGTGGGTTATGAGTTATTGATGTATATAAAGGGATGTGATTATAACAATAATGTGTGTGTTTATGCTGATTACTCCTTGTGAATTACTTGAGTAATGTGAATCATGAAATAAAAGGGTGAATGTGAATGACATAGTGTTGATAGATCTCATGCCATTAACCTATTCGATTACCTATGGTTATAGATTATGGTTTAGTCTATATCATTGAGAGACCCTTAATAGTGACTGAGTAATATTGTGATATTTACCATACATTTAATTGTTGTGGTTGGATGATTGATATATTGTTATGATGGGTCTAAAATTTTGAGACTGTGAAATTCACTTTTTGAGAAATCGACATGTAAAGAGACTGCTTTGTTTGTTTTCTTAGTTTGAACATGTGGAAATTGATTGTTTGATCGTCTTGCATAATTTTTCACCCTGAATTGTGTTATAAATTTAATTTGTGAGCTTGGGGTGACGTTTAGAATCTGTTTTGGGGGTTAAATCCAGAATTTTATATGTGGGTCCCACATTTTCTATTTTAGACTCCAAAATTGGTCTGTCTCCAAAAATTATGAAATTAGTGTCTAAGCGACCGTATTGACATCGTGGTTCTGTTTTTGACAGCTTGGAAATATTTTGAGGTAGTTCGGAGGGGAAAAACTCCAGCACAGTGATTTGGAACCCGTGTGTTTAGCCTACAAGTAGGCTACGATTTTATCTTTCTTTAGATTGAGATGGAATGTGTGAAAGCATATTGAAATAGTTGGAATTTGGGTTGGGTAGTATGATTGTATATTTTATGTGTTAGAAATCATGCTTTAGGCTTGTTATTAGGTTTTTCGGATATTTAGAAGCATGTGTATCTTATCGTTACTTGTTCGTATTATAAAGAGAGTTGAATAAGCACATTGTTGACAGTGTGGGGTATATTGGCCTTAGTATAGGATGCAAACTTTCTTTAGATGTTTCGGCGCCGCTCCGGTGGACTTAGATCCTTGTAGAATGGTGTAATAGGCTAGTGCTTGATAGTTTGACCTTAGTTAGGCATTATCCTTGCTCTTAAAAATATTCTCATTCATAAATTGGTATAATCGTGACTTTCATGATGCGTCGGCAATACTAGATTTCGTGATCGTTGACTTTGGCTTCGATTTCAATTTTGGTGGCATATCGGTTGACTCATTTAGGAAAAGATTTTTGGTACTGTTGTATTCTAAGTTGGAAAGTAGAATGTTTGGCATCATTGGATAAATTATCTGTGAGCATCCAGATACCAAGTCCCGGCCTCCACTCTGAATTATCAGGGAGCATCCGGGTACTCAGCCCCGGCCTCTACCGGCTTGCTAGTATGATGAGCATCCAGGTACCCAGTCTCGGCCTCGATCATGCCGATGTATTACGGCGAGCATCTAGGTACTCAGTCTTGGCTTTGATCGCACTTATGTATTATGACAAGCATCTGGGTACTCTGTCCCGGCCTTGGCCACTTTAAATATTTGGATGAGCATCTGGGTTCCAGTCCCGGCCTCGATCCCTAAGTCACCACTAGATCGATTGACTCTTAAAGATTCGGGATTTAGAAATGATATAGTATTTCGGCTCCTAACATCGCAGATTCTTAGTTCCTAGCCTGGATAGTTGTAGCTATTTTGTGTACTCGGCGGGCTTATGGGGGTTCGTCCGAGTTTTTATTTAACTTGCGCACGAGTGTCCCGACTGGGCTTATGGGGGCTCAGTTAGGTATAGTTAGCTGTAGTTCTCATAGGTAGTACTCTTTCCCCTTTTGATGATTATGTTGACTCATATTTAGGCTATTCTTCTTTTTCATATTGTTTTTACCTTTTTTGCTCAATTGACCTATGATGCTTACTGGGTACCTACTGTCTTGGTACTTATACTACACTCTGCATCTACTCTCGAGATGTAGGACCAAGCACCAGCTATCGTTGTGGATAAATCGAGCCTCTTGTAGTTAACTTCGGATATTAGGGTGAGAACTTGGCGTTTTTAGATCATTCTTGTCTCCTTCAGCATGGATAGCCCATCTTTTGCCTTCTGAGACTAGCCAGTTGTTATATATATTTTCGGTCCACTTTCGGGACTTGTACTCATATTTTATTTTATAGCAGCTCTTTACTTGTGAATTCCAGATTCTGGGAGGGATCTTTAGTTGTTTAAAACATGTTTTGGTTTACTTCCGCTTATTCATTCTGTTTACTTTTTTAATTTGATACTCTTATTTAATTTCTTTTCTCAAACCCATTACTTAAAGTTTCGGGTTGACGGATTAGCTTACCTACTAGAGGGTTATTGTAGGTGCCATCATGACCTAAGGAATTGGGTCATGTTCCTTAGGTCATGACAGACATAACCAAAATTAGTGAATAATCAATTTCATAACAAAACTACTCAAAATTTCCAAATACCAAGAGTTCTTAATCATATCCAGATTCAGTGACACACATACCAAAATTAACAAAATAATTAGACAAAAATGAAGGTTTCATATCTGAAAGTGTAAAGAATCAGTAAGCAAGAAATACAAAAAAAAGGTTCATGCCTTAAACGAAATGAGCAGCAATCAATTTCACATGAACAATGAGTATTAATAAAATGCTAAACAAGCTTAACACCAAACAAACCTGACTTCAAATTTTGAAATCATTCGAGGATGAAATAATGGATTTGAGAACAAAACTGGGATGGATCTGTAAAGATCCGTCTTTGCCGAATGACTCGAACCCACGAGTCCTTGGTCAATTCGATCCTGACAACGGTCGTCGTCACTTGCTGCTGCTAGCCTTATCGTTGTTGTTTGCTCATCGATCGGAACCCCGAAAAATTGACTGGAGCGGCGCTGGAGAAGAAGAAGCACCAGTGGCTGCTGCATGGCGTTCACCGGTGGTTGCTGGCAGAGGAGCTGTTATTGTAGGTGTTTGCTGAGCTGCTTGTTGCAGCTATTGTTTTGTTGTTGCGCCTGATTTGTTGTTGTAGGCGACGCTGCAGCTGGAGGAGTAGTGCTGGACATCGAGATGGAGTGGCTGGTTGTTGGGCAGCAGCTCGCGCGGCTGCTACATCGGTGTTGCTGTGTTATCCATCTCATAGAGGAGAAGCTGGTGGTTGCTGCTATCTTCTCTGGACAACAGCTCGTGCGGCTGAGGAGAGGAAGAGAGAAGGGCGTCAATGGAGACAAAATAGAGAGAGGAGGTGCGATGGCGAATGAGCGACGGAGAAGGTGAGGCGATTTCGAGAAAGAGTATGGAGGTGCGACGGTCTTCTTCTCAAGATGAGAAGAAGATGAAAAATCAAAATCATTTAGGGTTTTGGGGTGTTTGGTAATTAGAAATTGAAATTGTAATCTTAGCCGTTCATCAATTTTGATGAGCGATTTAGATTGAATCTTGTCATTTGATAAAGATGAGATGGATGGATATGATTAAAAGAAGATTTAAAATTTGAAATTTGGGTCATATTGAGTTTAATCTTGGCTAAAACTAAAATGAATAGGACTATGCTTTAAATAAAATTGTGAAAAAAATTGAATAGATTGTTATCTAATTAATAATCATAATATATATATTGAATAAGTAAAATCATAAATTTTACCAAGTAGTAATATTTTTATACATAAAGTAACTACTTATGTATATGCTACGTAAATATATGTATATGTGTATATACTGTGCATTTGTATATAATACGTACTAAAATAAATGCATAATTAATATAGTTATCTAAAATATATAATAAAGTTAATTAAGTAATACCTTTATATGAACATGTATACAAGACGTATTAAAATAGATATGTAATATGTGCATGTTAATATGAATAAGTAAATTATAAAATAAACTTAGTTAAGAAATATATTTTTATATAAAGAAAATTCACACACATACATAATATATACTAAATAGACATGTGAACGTATGAAGCTCGTTATTTAAAAAATAAAAAAAAACAAAGATAATAGTTATAATATTAGCAAAAATATTATAAATTACGAATGTCAAAATGTCCAATTTATTGGGTAAAACTAAATATAAATTTATTTATATAACAAAGAAATAATTTTGAAAATGTCAATTTATTAGGATAGCAATCCAAAAAGTAGTTATAGATTGGTCAAAATTGGGTGTCAACACTAACGATAAATTACAAGGTGATTAATGAATGAATTTCTGACATGTTAAATGATATACTCATGTGAGGGAATAAAACTCTTAATTGTGTATGGACTTACCGATCGTGAAAATAGTAAGGAAAAAGAATGATTTATGACTGTGGAGAAACTCTGATTTTAGGACAGTCGGGATTGGTTGAAAACCATATGAGAAGGGGGAAAAAGGGCTATTATTGCGTAATAGCGGAATTGTGGTTATGAAAGATTTTTTAAATATATCTCAGAACTGGTTTTCAATAATGTGATACTGAGTTGTTGACTATGCATTGCTTGGTTTGGTCTTGGAACTATGTTAAAGGAATTAATACAATTTCATGTGTTTACTAAGCTAAGACTTGAGATTGGGAGTTCGGGATATATCATGATTGTTTTAACTATTGGATTAAGTTTGTGAGGACTCAATGGTGTAATTATTGTTATATTGTGTGCCTATTTATCATAATTGTTTTGACTATTTGATTGAGTTTATGGGAACTCAATATTTTAGTTGTTTCTAAAATGGTATTTCTAGTTATCATGATGTTATTAGTTTAAGGTGGATGATGAACAGATCCCTGTAGTGTGCATATTTGTTTATGCTAAGATAATTGGAAAAATTCTTAAGTGTGTGTCTGGTCATGGTTGTCTAGTATTTTTAGAACCTTTTTGGTAATGGGCATAAAGGTTATTAATTTGATATGGGTAATGTTTCCGGGTTGAGTTGATGATTTGTTTCCCGTATGTGATTCATTTGCCTACTAAATTACTCCATTGTATGCATATGTATATATGAACAGGGAAGAATGAAATGATCTATGTGAAATGACTACTTACTAGACTTGACCTGTGATGAACATGTTCTTGGTAGATATATAAATGTGACTATTCATTGTGATTTTGGCTGAATTGTATGCTTCAAATGAGTATCACGTTTCAATACACATTTGGATCAGGTGTCCCATTCTGACACAAATCTTGGATCGGATGTCATGTTCCAACACATACTAAGTACTTGTAGGTCCCATGAGAGGACCCTTGTGTGAAAATGGCTGATATTGACATTGATATGAATCTTATGATATGCTTTGATAGTCCATTGGGATTGTGAATTGCTTGAAATTTTGTTTCCTCATTATTGTGTGAACATGCCAAATTGTATTTTGTTCCTGATCATTGTGATGAGATTAAAAGTGTGTTGTCAAGATCATTCTCGACAAGAGTGTGATGTCAAGGTCATTTTCGACGAGAGTGTGATGTCGAGGTCATTATCGGTGAATGTGACTGATGCTCGATTATTGATTTTGAATGAGCATTCTTGCATACTTATTTGGGGTGTTTTGATTCTTATATTTTATCTGTGAGATACTTTGTTGTTACTGCTATTTGAGTAGGGATGATGTGCTCGTTATAGCATTTGTTAGGGAGTAAGTGCCTGGGAAAAGTTCATCCTAGTATGAGAGTTGACAAGATTTCAATTAGAATATATTGCAATGAACTTTATGAATTGTGTGCTTTAGACTTATTTGGTGTCTTGAGGTGTAGAGTTTGAGAAGATTAACGTGGTATCATGATATCTGAGGGACATAGTATCCTATAGGAACTTTTAAAATAGAATTCAGGTTAGTGGAACTCCAGATATAGCATTGACATAAAAAGGGTTAGCCTAGATGTGATTTTCCCTAAGTTGTAATGGTGTCTCATCATTGGTTTTGAAAAACTATTACATTGGCTTGTTCCCTCTCCTCTGTGTTGTCGTTTGGGAATGAACGAGGGATAAACTGGTATCTATTATAATAACCTAGCCCGTCGTTATTAAAAATATATGCGGTTAAGGCATACAAATCTCTTTCATCATAAGACTAGGATCAATTTCTTGGTATGCGAGTGCATTAGTTATGAATTAAGGTCGTACTATGCTCTTATCTTAAAGTTGAGTTGAAAGTGTCTTTTCGATTTAGTTTTGGACTTGAGTTCAAACTAGGGTCAACTTCAAATGATTATATCTCTCATCCTATAAGGAATTAGGTGGCCCCTGACGTATTAAATTAAAGGTCTATAAATCTTCTTTCCAACTCCACCAATTTTGCCTCATTTGGAATTCAGAATAAAAATTATGTTCATTTTACTGAGCATTGTCCATGCTGGGCCACCAAAGCGGGATTTGGCCGCCAGAGTGGGATTTGACGGGAAAAAAGTTTAAAAGGGCATAATTTTATTATCTCATTCTTCTCCCAAGTGCCAAAATAAGTGAGGGTTACCCTATAAACCCCCAAAAGGTTGTTCTAGGCTTAGAGAGAAAGGAAAAAGAGATTCCTAGCATGAGGAAGGCTACAACCCATGGATTTCAGGCCCGTCTCCAAAGTTTCTCCCTATGAAAGTTAGGGATCGTACTATAATCCTTCTATAATAGCTTGGCGCCCAAATAGGCTAGGGTTTCTCAATTGAGTTGTTATAAATTTATTCTCATTACATAATATAATATAGATTGATGGAAGATTTCATGCTCGGGCCTTCAGGTACGGAGTCTGGATGGTTAAATGATTGTCAATTAATGTTTAGAGTGGGAATGTATATTGTGGATCATGATTATTATGTGGCTAGTGATAAAAGTTCATTCTTTGAATGCTAACCTTGGTGAAAATTATTTAGAAGGCCAATGACCCTTGCAGAATGTAGACTATTGCTGGATTGTCAAGAGATCTTGAGACCTATGGGTTATGAGTTATTGATGTATATAAAAGAGATGTGATTATACCTATAATTTTGTGTGTTTATGCTGATTACTCCTTGTGAATTACTTGAGTAATGCGAATCATGAAATAAAAGGGTGAATGTGAATGACTTAGTGTTGATAAATCTCATGTCATGAATCTATTTGATTACCTATGGTTGTATGTTATTATTTAATCTATATCACTGAGAGACCCTTATTATTGACTAAGTAATGTGGTGATGTTTACCATGTATTTAATTGTTGTGGTCAGATGATTGATATATTTTTGTGATGGGTCTACAATTCCTAGACTATGAAATTCATAATCTTAAACTTGCTCTACCCAAAAGTGATGCCTTAAATAAATAAGGCTTGATGAAATATTGTTAATGAAGGAAAATATAGAATGAAACTAATGAAACGACTATTTGTGAACAATTACATACAATGAGCCAGATTACTTGATTGTGCAAGTATGTGAACTATTCGTTGTGGATTATGATTTTGCATTATGATTGTGATATTGGATTGATTGTCGTGTTTTGACATATATATTGAATTGGGTATCGCATTTCGACACATATATTTTATCGGGTGTCGCATTTTGATGATATTTCGACACCTACTAACTATTGGATCAGCTGCCACATTTTGACACACTAAAAGTTTAAGTATTAGTTCCATGAGAGAAATATTGTGTAGCTATCATCTGTGAATTGATCTTGACTATATATGTGATGATATAGAAACTGACTCAATTATAATTGAGCATGCCTATCTTTTGTAATAATTGATATAAAAGGACCGAAGGTCCAAGTGTTACCATATTGAAGTTGTATGTGAGATTTACATTGTGAAACTTTATATTGCTCTGAAATTATAAATTGATAATGTGTTCATGTATATGCCCGTTCGGATTATGTTGTGATTGCTAGACTTGTCTGCATTGTAGGCATGGGGTCGTAAGTTAATAAGTGGAGAGTAATCAATGCATTATTAAGTGAAATTAGTGATTTAAAGTCAGATATTCCTGATGTTCTATGGGCATTTATGTTAATGTGGATATTTGAAGAGAATTCAAAACTTTTTCCTCTGAACATGCCTCTCTAGCGGAAGGAATCCCGCTCTGGCGAGGGGATAGGTCCTGCCACAGTGGGCCAGTAGGGTTAGAAAATGAGCCTTAGCCCACCTAAATATTTGTGAGATGTTAATTATTCTAGGGCCAAGTGTTGGTGTGAAAGCTGAAAGTAGTAGACTGGTTAAATTGAGTTAGTTGTGGTTCGTAGTTCAGAAACTCCTCTATGTGTTAGAAGGGCTAGGCCTTGATCTGTATTAGAGTTGGCAGTGTACCAGCTACAATGGTAAGAATTTATGCATAAAGGTTTGGCAGTGTAATTCCTTAAGAGCATGCTTTTTTTTGTTGATTTCTTTATACTATGCGGTGGGTATCGGGTTGACCGATGATGCCTACCAGTATGTGTTGTTTGTACTAATATTACTCTCTCTATGTCACTTGGCATAGTCTAGTTGTAGGGTTAGTGATATTTTATAAGTGAAGACGAGGATGATTCTTCAATAGCTTCTACTCTTCCTTCTTTATGGTGGGAGTTGTATCATTATTCTATTTATATATTGTACTCTTAGAAGCTCTTATACCTGTTTATACTAGTATCCTTGGGGGTATTAGAATATTTCTTGTAATAAACCTTAGAGTTTTTAAATTCAATTATGGTGTATTCCTGACTCTTTAGGCTGGTATTTTGGTATTGTTAAACTTTCGCATGATATTTTTGTAAGGATTCTCCTATCTAGGTGTTAGAATAGGTGCTCGAACCGCCCGGTGGGTTGGGTCGTGACAAATTTCCTAAACATGGGTGACCATTTAAGGAATTGACTTGTTAATACATCAACTTATAGGAAAGCTCCACTCGAGTGCTAAAGTACTACGACCAATGGAAACTTTCCACCTAAAAATATCGTTATGCATGTTAGCTATTATTTCTCTTAATTTGCAGGATCTTGTACGGATATATCTGACGTATTCGTCCTTTTGAACTTTTATTCTGCCTTTGGGCAGCAAGTCTTTTTCTTCTCCTATTCCGTCCTCAGGCCACCAGTTCCCACCTTTTTATATGATAATGAACACTTGATTGTCTTAGTTGAGAGATGAGTCTAACTAAATTAGATTAACCATCAATCCAGATACTTGAGCAAAGAATCCTGAAGTGGATGCTTGGATGCTTTCCTCGACCCTTCACACCAAATCATCTCCTGGCTTCATTCTATCGCCAGGTGTCTCCTTTGCGAGCAACCACGTGTGCGAGGTAATTTTGCTAACATATTGATGTGATTCAGTTCCGAAGAGGTACATGAGAACGATGAGGCAATTTTTATCTTTCAGAGGCAGAAAAATATGCAGTTTCATAGACAAAGTTATTCTTTTTCTCATAATTAGAGTTTTATAAGAAAGAACAACAACAACAACAACAACAACAATAATAATAATAATAATAATAATAATAATAAGAGATAAGTGTCAAAAACACACCTGAACTATCCTCTTTTTTGAGTTTCATACCTAAACTATTGAGAGTGTAGATTTCATACCTAAATTATCACTTATTAGTTTGAAAAACACACTTCTCTCTTTTATTCCACTCTCACATAGTGTTTACTACACTCTCTCTTTTATTTAAAAAACTTTATCACATCACATTTCATATGGATAAAATATTTTACCTTAACAAAAATTAAATAAATTATTAGAATTAGTTAAAAATTAATTATTAAAGTATTACTATCTCACCCAAAAAAATTATAAAATAAAATTTAAAATATTTTCTTACCTTACTCCACCACTTTCTCTCACCATACCCCCTCCCCAAACCCCACACATCCCAATTTTTTAGTTTTATTTTTATTTATTAAATATCTTTTATAAAAGTTTTTTAAAAAATTCTTATTTCATCTCCACCCCTCCCCCCTCCTTTCCCTTCAAATAATATTTTAGATATTTTTATTTTAAAAAAAAATTCTACCTTGCCCC
Organism: Solanum dulcamara; assembly: GCF_947179165.1. NCBI lineage: Eukaryota > Viridiplantae > Streptophyta > Magnoliopsida > Solanales > Solanaceae > Solanum > Solanum dulcamara. The sequence goes on along the minus strand of NC_077238.1, from coordinate 55,993,487 downwards.
ACCTAATCCTCCACTTTTAATTTTTTTTCTCATTTTGTGTTAGATATATACATTTGATTTTAGAAAAAAAAATTTACTTGCCATAAGATTTTTCTTAAAATAAAATTTTTATTTTTCTTATATTCGGTACGCAAGTAGGAAAAAATATTTCCCTAAAAATATATCTAAATATCTAACGCAAAATGAGAAAAATAGAAAAAAAGTATAAATTAAGAGCAGAAGGTTACATGTGCTGGGGTGAAGTATGAATTTTTAAAAAATGTTTCGATAAAAGAAATTTAAATAATAAAAGGACGGGGATTGTGGGGGGAAGGGGGGGAGGAAGAGGTGGCGATGTGCGGCAAAATATTTTAAATTTTATTATTTTTAAAAATATTTTTTAAAAAAAAAGTAATTTTTTTATAAAAAAATAATGTTGGGGGGAAAGAAATACTTTAGTCTTTAAATTTTAACTAATGTTAATAGTTTATTTAATTTTTGTTAAGGTGGAATATTCTATCAATGTGGAATGTCATGTGACAAGGTTTTTTTCAAAAAATAGAGAAAATGTATTACACATACCACTGATGTGCGTTTTTCAAACTAATAAGTGATACTTTAGATATGAAACTCATACTTCCAATAGTTTAGGTATGAAACTCAAAAAACAAAGGATATTTTAGGTATGTTTTTTTACACTTACCTCTAATAATAATAATAAAAGCTTTTATTTTGTTGCGAAGAGTTTTATCCCCAAACCTGCGACCTGCCCCACCCCTCATGACCTCTTTTGAAAAAAATTTAAACCTGCTTATAGCCCCTCCCTGCACCCTCACCGCTTTATTGACATCCCTAATTTGAACATAAATTTTAAATATTTTTCACTTTGTTTCAAATGGATGATCATGAAGTAGAATTAAAAATGAGTTGTGTTTGATTAAACCTTTTTGCAAAGGAAAGAAGAAACATTTTATTTAAAATTTGTGAAAATGGACCAATTAGAAATTTTATAACCAACCATTGATCTTGAAAGGCCAAATCTATCGTTGACCCTTTAAAATTGGCACCAAGTTTCACTTAGACACCTTAATTGGACGATATTCATTGCAGGCACCTCATGTAGGCTCCCGTTGTGTCATTTTGACAATAATCAAAAAATTGAAGGAGAGTGTAATACACTCGTTGATGACATAACAACAATCGATTAAATGATTACATGTGTTATTTTAAGTTTAAAATTCATTTAGTGAATAAAATAAAAATATTATTCTAAAAAAATCAATTTCACCCCTTGCCTCGATGGTATTTTTCTTCTCCACTACACTCAACAATTTTCGTTTTTTTTCTTAATTTTCTTTAAAAAATTGTTTTAGTTCTTTTTTTCTTTTTATTTTGGTGTTATTTTGAGAGAAAAAGAGAGGCGAGAGGAGGGAGGGAGAGAAAGAAAGAAAATATATAAAATATGAATGTTGGTATTCATTTTTTCGGCGAAAAGGTCAAGAGGCAGACTTTGAAGCCAAAGTGAAGGTTGCGGGGCGATTGGGAAGTTTCTAGCCATTTTGGCCTTTGTCAGCATTTTAGATAGGCTTGTAAATTTGAATTTTGAATTGGCCTATTAGTTGGGGATGTCAACTGACTTTGCAGGAACATGACTGGCATGTGACCGGGTGTTGTGGCCTATTTATTGGCACAGGCAGAGAGTCATTTGGGTCAAACTTTTATAAGGCTGATTTTGTGTGCTTTTTTATGGCAGGAGTTTAATACAAAGTTGGGACTTGTTCCTGTACGTGCTTGTGTGTTTCTAATTTTGCAGACAACGTCTAAGTGTGAAATGAGATTGAGAGAAAAAAAATAAAGGTTGATTCTAAGAGTTAGGCTACCGAAGTGGGTTAGATTATCGTGAGTTTACCCCCTTATAACTCGTATCAGAGCAAAGGGTTTCGACACTAAAAATGGCTTGCGAAAACAGTTACAATGACTTATAGGAAAAGGTTGCATGATTGGAGGCCATTCTGGCATGACAACAGGCGATGAAGGCATGATTGATGTTCTAACTCAAATTTAGGGCATCAATGCAGTGATGCAAACTTATTGTGGGAATGTTGATGTGCAGTTGGCTGAGTTGCAAGCTTTTCATGAGTCTATGGGTACACAAATTGAGGGCTGAGGGCCTTAAGAAGGAATATGAAGATCTGAAGACGAAGGTGACAGTCCTTCATCTGGCTATTGCAAATCTGCCAAGAGGAGACAAAAAACATGCCAAGATTAAAGTTCGTGAACCCAAGTCGTTTGATAGTGTTCGTGGTGCCAAAGAATTGGAAAATTTCTTGTGGGATCTAGAGCATTACTTTGCTAGTGTTCAGTCCCTACAAACAACAAGTTGATTATTGCAGTCCATTACTTTTGTGTTAATGCTATTCTGTAGTGGCGGACGAAGAATGCTGATGATGAGAGTGCAAAGAGTCTCAGGTTGATATGTGGGAAAAACTTAGGGATGCACTTCATAAGAAATTCCTACCAACTAATTCATCATTGGTTGCTAGGGACAAGTTGAAATATTTGAAACAAGTGGGATCTATTCGTGAGTATGTGAAGGAATTCATATCACTTTTGTTGGATATTCAGAACATGCTCGATGAACATAAGTTGCACAACTTTATTTCTGGCATGTAGGGGTGGGCATAGAATGAATTGCACAGGTAGAAACTTCAAGATCTGTCAAGTACAATTGCTGCAATGGATGCCTTAATTGATTTTTGATCTAACAGTGCCACTACTAACCCAACTCCTTCATCTAAGACTAAGAGGAAGGATAAGGGTAAAGACTAGAAGAAAGACAACTTAAAGAAAGAGGAAAATGACAAAGGAAAGGGGAAGATGGATGTTGCGTCGTCCATTTAAAGCAAGCCCACTGGTGAAAAGGTTTTCTCGACTTGTTAGAAACCAGGCCATCAGGCAAGGAACTGTCCTAAGTAGGGAAAAATAAATGCTCTACTGGCCGAAGAGAAACAAGTAAAGAGTAAGGGACAGGAAATTGCTGCTTATGTTAATCATTTGCGTTTGCTAAACACTTTGTCTAGTATTAGTAAAATGGACACAGACAAAGATGTTGCCTATATAAATGCTGCTGAAATGGTGGATGATTTATCAGACACCTATAGAACTCTAATGTACATTGACATGAAGATCGGGACAAGAATGTGATTACAATGGTAGATACTGGTGCGACTCATACTTTTGTTGCCTCAAAAATTGTCAAAGAATATGATTTAAAGGGGACTGATTGTACAATGAGGATGAAGGTAGTCAATTATGCTGTACAACCAGGCTATGGCATGGCTCTTGACGTGCCTCTAACAATAGGGCACTGGTCTAGTGTGCATAATCTGACTGTTGTATCACTTGATGATTTTAACCAGCTTTTGGGAAATGACTTTATGAGGAAACTTAAAATTAATCCTATTCGTCATTTAGATGGTCTGATATCTATAGGTGAGAAGGACCCTGGATTTATGAAATAAACCCACCCTTTTGACGAGGGAAGTAAGAAGAATACTAGAATTTCTGCACTATTATCTGCTATGGCTTTTGAGAAGGGATTGAAGAAGGGTGAACCGACTTATCTTGTTGCTTTGGTTAAACTGAAGCCAAATATGCAGATTGAAGTTCTAGATGCTTTTGCTAAGTTTCTGACTTAGTACATGGATTTGATGCCTCTGGAACTGCCTAAAGAGTTGCCTCCAAGGAGAGAAATTGATCACAGGATTGAATTGATTCCTGGATCAATGCCACCGATACGACCTCCTTACTGCATGTCCCCATTGGAGTTGATTGAATGTCGTAAGCAATTGTCTGAGTTGATTGATGCCGGAATGATTCAGCCTTCAAAGGCTCGGTTTGGTACACCAATCCTGTTCTGAAAGAAGCAAGACAACAGTCTTAGGATTTGTGTTGATTACAGGGCATTGAACAAAGTGACTCTGAAGAACAAGTATCTAGTGCCGTTGATTCAAGAATTGCAGGATAGGTTGTCTAAGGCTAGTTTCTTTTCTAAGTTAGATTTGAGCTCTGGCTATTAGCAAGTGCGTATTGTTGAGGGGGATGCCCCAAAGACAACTTATATCACTAGATATGGTAGCTATTAATTCCTTGTAATGCCATTTGGGCTGACTAATGCCCCGGCTACTTTCTGCAACTTAATGAACAATGTACTTTATGAGTATCTTGATGAATTTGTAGTAGTCTACTTAGATAATATATTCATATATAGTATGACTCTAGAATATCATATTTTGCATTTGAAAAAGGTGCTACAATGACTTAGAGAATACCAACTCTATGTCAAGATAGAAAAATGTGAGTTCGCTGGTCATTTGGTAAGTGAAGACCAAGTGTGCATGGACCCTAAGAAAGTGCAGGCAATTGTAGAATGGAAAGCACCTAGTAGGGTTAAAGAACTGAGATCATTTTTAGTCTTGAAAACTACTATAGGAGTTCATAGCAAGCTATTCAAAGAAGGTAACCTTATTGCCGGATTTGCTAAAGAAGAACGTGAAATAGTCTTGGTCAGAATCATGAGAGAAGGCTTTTAATTCGTTAAAGAAGGTCATTGCATCTGAACCAATATTACGGCTGCCTGACTTTGATCTTCCATTTGAGGTACATACTGATGCCTCTAATTATGCTGTTAGCGGTGTACTGGTGCAGGGTGAACATCCTATTGCATTTGAGAGCAGAAAATTAAATCCTGCGGAGCAAATGTATTCTGGTCATGAGAAGAAGATGGTGGCATTACTCTATTGTATTCAAATCTGGAAGGTGTATCTACTTGGGACCAAGTTTGTTGTCAAGACAGACAATGTAGCTAATAATACTTCAAAACTTAACAGAAATTGAGTTCGAAGCAGGCTAGATGGCAAGAGATATTGGCTAAATATGAATTCGTATAAGTACATAAACCAGGCAAGCAAAACCAAGTGGTTGATGCACTAAGTCGCAAAGAGGTATTTGTTGTTGTTTATGCAATTACTAGACTTGAATCTGATTTTCTTGATATGATAAAAGTTATTGTTGCATATTATTCATTATATGTTAAGTTAATGGATCAAGTGAAGGAGGTATAGTTAGACGGTATTGGATCGAGGATGATCTGCTCTATTTCATAGGGGGGAGAATCATTGTTCCTTAAGGTAATGGGATTCGAAGAAAACTCCTAAAAGAGACACATGATACTGTTTATGCTGGGAATCCACATGTTGAAAGGATGATGGCATTGCTGTCCCAAAATTATTTCTAGCCAAAAATGGAAGATGACATTGAGGCCAATATGAAATCATGTCTAGTGTGTCAACTGGACAAGACAGAAAGAAGGAAGGAAGCTGGGTTACTTCAACCTCTACCTATTGTAGAGCGTCCGTGGGCTTCTGTTTCAATGGATTTCATTAGTGGATTTTCAAGAGTGAATGACAAAGAATCAATCATGATTGTGGTTGACGGGTTCTCAAAATATGATATCTTTATTATTGCCCTTACTTTATGTTCTTTTGAAATAGCTGCTGAGTTATTCTATAAGAAGGTTGTGAAAAATTTTGGTGTTTCATTGGATATTGTGAGTGATTGTGATGCTAGGTTTACTGATCGGTTTTGGACTGCTTTGTTTAAAATTATGGGTATTGATTTGAAGTTCTCAATGGAAAACCACCCACAAACTGATAGACGAACTGAAAGGATCAATCATCTGCTTGAAGAATATCTTAGACACTACATGAATACAAGTAAGAGGAATTGGGTTGAGTTGCTGGATAGTGCACAGTTCTGTTATAACCTGTATAGGTCGTCAGCAATAGAGAAGAGTCCTTTTAAATTGGTGTTTGGCATTTAGCCTAACACACCACTGGAAGTTTCTAAGTCTAAATCACAAGTAAATTCCCCTGCTTCTTACAGGTATGCACGAGACAAGCAAGAGTTTCTAGATGAGGTACAAGACAGCTTGAGGAAGGCAACAAAACAGATGAATAAGTATGTTGACAAACATAGGCATGCTTTGGAATTTCAGGTTAGGGATAAGGTGTTGCTAAAACTTACTCCCCAAATTTAGAAAAAAATCAGTAACAAGATAATTCATCGTATACTGATTTCGAAATATGATGGACCTTTTGAAGTCATAAGGAAGGTGGGTGAAGTTCCTTATCGGTTGAACTTGCCGAAAAAATTGAAAATTCACCCTACATTCCATGTGACTTTTTTGAAGTCTTTTAATGACGATGCTGAGGATCCAACAAGGTCAACAACCAGACGTGCTCCTCCTATTATAAGAAAGCATTTTGAAGAATAGCTTGAGAGGATTCTGGATCATAGGACTTTGGGTCAAAGCAAGAAGAATTGGTGAAAAGAATTTATGGTTGAATGGAAAGGGAAGCCAGTGTGTGATGCTACATGGGAGAAAGGTTAGTCTTTGTGGCAGTTTGAAGACGAGATCAAGGCGTACTTAGATTCTGGTTTATCGAAGATGATGAACTCATCTGGTGGGGGAAGTTTGTTAGACCCTCAACTTGATGGTTCGAGTGGCTCGGACATGGCTAGGGATTTACATGATGAACCTAGTCAAGGCTCAATGCAATCAGTAAAGAGTAAGCTCAATTGACAAGACCTTGATAATGTCGTGGCTAAGGCATGCAAGGCAAGACATGGCTAAGGCATGACAAGTGCTGGGCAAAGCTAAGGCAAGACAAGGTTATGATGGTGGCAAGGTCGTGGCTAAAAAAGTGTGGGCTAAGTGCTGGATAAATGAGGCAAAGGCTGAGGAGACTGGACCACAATGGCAAGTTGTGCTAGGCAGGACCTGGGCATAGTGTAGACATGTGGGAAAGCGCAAGTTTGGGAGGCCAGATGCAAACTTTGGCACCAAAAGTGAATGTTGCCCGCGTGTGCCTCGTACATGCGTGGGCAGTTGAGCAATTTCTAGTCGTTTTGGCCTTTGTCAGCATTTTAGATAAGTTTGTAAATTCGAATTTGAATTGTCCTATCAGTTGGAGATGTCAACTGACTTTGCAGGCACATGACTGGGTGTTGTGGCCTATTTATTGGCATAGGCAAACCAGTCACAGGCAGAGAGTCATTTGGGTCGAATTTTTGTGAGGTTTATTTTGTGTGATTCTTTGTGGCACGAGTTTAATACAAAGTTGGGATTTGTTCCTGTACGTGCTTGTGTGTTTCTTATTTCGTAGACATTGTCTAAGTGTGAAACGAGATTGAGGGAAAATAAAGAAAGGATGAGTCTAAGAGTTAGGCTGCCAAAGTGGGTTAGATCATCATGAGTTCACCTCCTTACAATACCTTACCCTCCTTTTCTATCAGAAATCGTCTTTTTTCATTACACTCAAAAATCTCTTTTGTGCTTTTAAAATAATTTTCTTTTATTTTATTTTTCATAGTTATTTCTTTTGTTTTTTTTAGTGTTGTTTTGTGGGAAGAAAAGAGTGAGAGGAGAAATAAAGAGAGAAGAAATATGAAATATGAGTGTTGGTATCTATTTTTTCGGTGAAAAAGATGAAGGGAGGTGATAGTAGATTTAGAAAAGTAATACAATGAAAAAGAAGAAGAAAAATGGCTTGAAAATGGATTTGAAAAAAAAAGTTCGACCTCCATGAAAGTGAAAAACATAAAGTTGAATAACTCACATGGTCAAACATCTCTTTAGTCTCGTACAGGCAAAAGAAATCCATACAACATAATTCCATACGTACGTACGTACATCGATTCATTAAAACAAAGCAAGACGACTTACAACCAAACACTTCAAGGAAATTAAACCAAACCTGGCAATCAACAGAAGTGATCTAATTTTTGTTTGCTCTAGTTAAATCAAAACATTAGTAGCTCCCTAGGAATTACAGCTAAAAAGATTGCAACAAGTGCAGCAGCTATAACTGTTCCGGCGACTGAAAGCTTGGGTCCGTTCTTGAATCCTTTGGAAACGTCTTTATTAGTATCCATCGACGACGATGATGATGATGACGAAGATCCGGCAGGTGTGGATATAGGTGATTTGGTCGCATTGGTGAAGATGGCATAGTCAGGAGAATTTGGAGGAATGTTGAGTAGCTCTGCGCTCACCATCAAGGAAATTAATGTATTTTAATTCGACTTAGAAGAGAACTATAAGTAGCTAGAGACATATTAAAATGAATCCGACATGAGTATGGATATGACTTTGAGTAAATTTGAAGAGAAAAATATCCTAGCACCAGCATCCACAAAGAATGTTATTATTAAATTGTTTCCTTCTACTTCCAAATAATATGATGATTTTAAATGAAGCAACGTGAACTATGGAAAAAAATCATAATATAATTGATCATATGCTTGGATTGAGACATGAATATTACTTCCTTCGTCTTAATTTATATGAAGGTATTTAACGGCACACAAAATTTATGTAAATGCCGATGCATAGTTATGATATCGGATTCATCTAAATCCAATTTATTTTCAATGCAAAACATAAAGTAATGTGTAACGATCTACTAAAATTATAATAAATAGTTGGTATGAATTCATAACCCATAATCGATCAATGCTAAAATGTTTAAGGTTGAACTCACAAAATTTAAACCTTGGATCCGCTTCTGCGTTTATGAGTAAAAGAAAGACCTTTGAAACTTGTGGTATAGGCCTAAGGGCAAATTGCATATATGATCACGTAACAATCATCACTTGTTTTCACAAAAGTCCCTTAACTATCTTTTCTAACACACAAGCCACTAAACTTTGAGATACTAACTAAAAATCACAATGTTGGAAAATGCTAAACTTTCCGATACTAACTCTTTTTTACTCCTTTTTGTTAAAAAAAAATCATATATTAATAAAAATTCAACAAAAAAGCTTTGACCCTATCGGACCCAAAATCCATATGAAAAAAGTAAAATTTTAGAAGAACGACTCTTATCTTCATTTTTTAGTTCGTCCATAAATAATCTCTTAAACAGGACTTCATTATGTTCTCTTATTGCATTCCAAACTAAATCTTTCAAAGTCTTTGCCTTTATATTTTTGTCTGAAATTTGATACATATGTCTACCACATTTTGTATGTTCAAAATTAGAGTACGTAGAAATTTTTCGCAGCTCCGATCAGCCCTTTCAAACAGATTTGGGAAACAAGGTTCTATTCAATTTTTTTTAATATTTTACTTTCTTCATATAAGTTTGGGTGTTGAATTTTGGATAGGGTCGGGTTAGAGCTTTTAGTTGAATTTTTATTTATTAATTTTTTTTAAAAAGTTAGCATCAAAAGGTTTAGCATTTTTTGACTTTGTGATTTTTTAGTTAGTATCTCAAAATTTAATGACTCTTGTGTTAGAAAAGATAGGTAATTTTGTGAAAACAAATTATAGTCACGTAACCGGCCATATTCACCCCTAAAACAAATCATACATAATGATATGGTTGCACATCACTTAAGGGTAAATTAAAAAAAATTAAAGTTAAATCATCACCTTCTAAATATAAAAAATGTCTTTCTTTTTTAGATTAACTACAACAACAACAACAAACCCAGTATAATCCCATAATGTGGGTCTGGAGAGGGTAGAGTATACGCAGACCTAACCCCCACCTTGAAAGGTAGGGCGGCTGTTTTCGAAAGACCCTCGGCTTTAAGAGAGGACAAGATAAAAGGTCAGATAGGGGCAAACATATAGAAAACAAGATGAAAACAGGAATAGCAAAAGGGAAAGTCGTGGTAGAGTGGTACGGGAAGAAAGAGGCGTAACTACAATAAATAAATAAATAAGATAAGATAAGATAGATAAGACAGTCAAAGTACAACGGCGCCACAACTATAAACAGCAATACAATGCAGAAATCAAAAGGCAATAAACAATGAGCAGAACTACAACTACTATGGTGCAAAAGATGAATCACTTAGCCTTTAATCCTAATCTGAGTCCTCCACAAAGGAAATTATAGTGCGCTAATGCGCCTACTAATAGGGTAGGATAACGCGACTATGTACTAGCCTTCTACCCGAATGCGGATCCTCCACACACTTCTATCTAAGGTCATGTCCTCGGTAAGCTGTAACTGCGCCATGTCTTGTCTAATCACCTCTCCCCAATATTTCTTCGGCCTACCCCTACCTCTTTTGAAGTCATCCATGGCCAACCTCTCACACCTCCTCACTAGGGCATCTGTGTCTCTCCTCTTCACATGCCCAAACCACCTAAGTCGCATTTTCCGCATCTTATCTTCCACTGAGGCCACTCCTACCTTATCCTGAATAGCCTCGTTTTTTAGATTAACTAAAAATAAAAAATTCACATATGTTAAGAATGAGAGAGTAGTATTTTCTTTACACTTCCAAATAACATATTCTTTTTGTGATAATTGACAAAAACTCTGTTTAAAACGCACACTCCAATAGTTTAGCTGTTTAGGTATGAAATTAAAAAAAAATAGTTTAGGTGTATTTTTGACACTTATCTTTTTATTGTTTAATCTTAATTTAATAAGCTTTTATTCCACTCTTGTGTGTGCTACTCTCTCTCTTTTATTTTAAAAAATTTGTCACATCACACTCCACATAGACAAAATATTTCACCTAGATAAAAATTAAATAAATTCTTAGAATTAGTTAAAATTAAATATTAAAGTATTACTATCCCACCCTCATAAACAATATAAAATATTTTTATTAACGCACACTCCAATAGTTTAGCTGTTTAGGTATGAAACTTAAAAAAAAATAGTTTAGGTGTGTTTTTGACACGTATCTCTTTATTCTTTAATCTTAATTTAATAAGCTTTTGTTTAGCACATTAATCTCTGTCCCTTTTTATTAGAATTAGTGTAAAAGTGAAAAATGATTAATTCTATTTTAATTTATTAAAAAAAATAATTACCTTTTAGTGCCGTCCTAAAAAATGATATTCGGCAATGTGTATGTTTTATATAGTATGTATTTTGTATATTTTAGTTAGCGTCCATAAATATTTTTTGTTGACGGACAACTTTTTTTTAAAAAAAACCTTTTCAAAATAAAAAATATTTATGACCAATTATTTTTAATAACCTTGATAAGTAAAATGAAGCAGAATAGCTATCCCAAATTGACACACATTTCAAAACTCCAGGACATATAAAGGAGTCATCCCGTCTAACCTCCTTTAATTTTAGTATCGGACTTAAAGAGTCAAAATCGTTCAATGTAAATAAGTTTTATAGCATCAAGTTTATTTATTCATTATATATAATAAATAATATTTTTATCTTTCCTAAAATTTTAAATCTCATATTTTAAGAAGATAGCTGATGAATATCCTTGAATATATATTACACTTTAATAAACAACTACTTATATCAATTTTTCATAAATATATTAAGAGTTGTACTGTTGAAAACATTGTGAGATGGTCCACAATTAATGAAGAGGCTAAATTTTGACTAGACAGGTTGATAAAAGTCATTTTCGTGTAACCCTATATAGAGCCCGTTTGGATATGCTTAAAAAAGTAATTTTTATGTATAAAGTGCTTTTAGAATTTTGAAGTGCTGAAAGTTATTTTTATAAATAAGCAGTTGAGTGTTTGGATAAAAGTGCTTATGATGTGAATTTTAGGGTTAAAAGAATAAAAAAAGGTAGTTTGAGAATTTAGTTAAAATATAAAGGATATAAAAGTAATTTCCATAGTCAAAGAAAATGACTTTAAACACTTTGGAAAAAAAAGTTAGAAATCCTAACTTTTCATTTCTGACTGACTTTAAGAACTTTATGGCTTAAAGTCAGCATTAGACAAACACGTCCAAAAGCTAAAAAAGGGCTTTAAGTTGATTTTGACCAACTTAAAGCCAATTCAAACGGGCTCATAGTCAAATATTTCATGCCTAAATATTTCTTTGGTTTAAACTCATATCTTTATTTAAGTTGGTATAAACTGTGTCACTGTCATCACAACCAAAGCAACCTTAAAGAAAACGACGAAGATAAAAAAAAGAAAAAAAGAGGAATGTGGATTTCTTTGCCATGAAAAATGGATAGAAGAAAATAATCTTTTTAAGTTTGTTAGATATAAAAATGAAGAGTTAATATAAAAAAAATTATAAGTAACCAAAAAAGTCAATTCTAACTGTTCAAAGTAGAGGTGTACAAAAATCGAACCGACCAATAAATTGAATCAAAAAAAGTGTTATTGGTTTATTGCTATTGAGTTATTGGGTTAACGATTGTTTAATAGTTTTATAAAAAACAATTATTGGAATATCAGTTCGGTATTGATTTTATAATATTGGATTATTATACACACCTCAAAGTGGTCCAACTGTTTCTTAAATTCGATTACGGTTGAAAATGAATACCCTACCGATTAAGCCAGAAAAATTCTAACAGTAGGATTTTGAACAAGCAGAGTTTTAAACGAGAATGAACGCAAAACAATTAGTTTTGTAATTGACACATGCTACTATCTGTCCCAACAACTTAGGTAGCTAAATTATCCCAATTTTGATTAATATTTTAATATATTTTTATTTATATGAATAAATTATAATTTATAAATTGTTTTAGAATTTTCAATTTAAATTTTAAAATATTGAGTTAATTTAATTTAATTTAATTTTGTCCAAATATTTTGTCAATTTTACTCTCATAAAAGTGTCACATGAATTACAATGAAAGGAGTAATTTCTAAAAAGATGTTTGGATTGATTTATTCTAAACGCTTTTGATTTTTAAGCTCTTTTTTATTTTTATGGTGTTTGAAAAAGATAAACCATGCTGGAAAAATAAGTACAATAACATGCTAAAAACTAAAAATTGGGTATGAGCAATTTTCTTATGTATGTAGTGTATTCCCTCTTTTTCTTTTTTACTAGTTTCTTCTATTAAAAAAATATTTGTTTTGTTCATCTATTTTAACAAATTAAGAGAAATTTATTCTCTAATATTTTTTATCATTAAATATTAATAATTAACTTAAATTTCAAAAGTATAATTATAAGTATATATAATTTACTAAAACAAACTCCTAATAGATACTCCATCTGTCCAGATGGTTGATTTGACGCAATTTTTAAGAAATAAGAAATAAAAATAATAATGTTATAATATCATCTCTAATTATTATATATTGAGAAATGAATTAAAAATAATTATAGTACTTAATAATAAAAATAAAATAGAAACAAAATGATAAATTATTTCTTGATTTCTTTCAAACTGAACAGATAAATAGAAGTGAATGTCTATTTTTAATACTAGATATCGAGTCCATACCACCATGGGCCCAAGATATGTTACTATTTCTGTTTCAATTTGTGTGATATATGATATTTGAAGTCAACCAATTTTTATATGCTTTTTAAATATCTTAAATTGTTAATTATTGTAATTCATAATACGTTTTACGTAATTTTCTCATTATATATGTTACTCTTTTATCCTAATTTATGTAACACATATGAATTTGAGAGTCAATCAGATTTTTTATATGTGTTTTTAGATATTTTAAGTTATTAATTATTGTGATTTATAATATTTTTTTTATGTAATTTTCACATAATACATATTACTCCCTTTGCCCAGATTTATGTGATACAAATAAAATTTCGAAAGTCAACAAATTTTTTAATAAGCTTTTTGTAGTTAGGTTGTTAATTATTGTGATTTATACTATATTTTATGTATTTTACAAAATATATATTGCTCCTTTTATCTCAATTTATGTGGTATAGATGGAATTCTGAGAGTTAGCTAAAAAAATTAACTTATTTTTAAAATATTTTAAATTAATAATTATTATAATTTACTTTTTACATACTTTTCTATCTATATAAAGCAATAAAATACAAAATGAAAAAAATACAAAGTAAATTACCAAATTACCCTTGGCATACAAGCAGGTATGTTGACGAAGTCATGCCTGCTTGTAGCGTCTTCTAATAAGTAGTAATAGTAAAATAACTAAAAATAAAAACATTAAATAATTTTAAAAGAATAATGTAAGTCAACAAGTGTAAAAAGGATAAGAGAGAATACATAGCTTACAAGTTACAAGTAATTCACAGCATGTACACCTTATAAAGTCACATATTGACTATAGTATGGCATGAACAAGAACTCACATGAAAAGATTATGTCATCTAACGAATTTATACTATACACTGTTAGAGTATAACATGCAGGTCATTTATTTTTATATATAGTATATAGTATAAAAAGAAGCTTACTAGGGCAGTTAGAGATGCTAGCGTTAGTGAGCTTGCACGCAGAAGGAAGCTGAAGCAATTTATCTTCTTGAATGCCCATACTCTTCAACTGAGGACTTGATCCTTTATGGATCTGTTCTATTATGTAGCATAGGCAAACCGGTTCATGCTCTTTTATATCCTTTGCCGCATCGCAGCACTCCTTCGATGGCGACGGTGCCTTCCCCGTCGCGTATGTTAAACATGCTGCCACCTTTTGAAACTCCGCACCACACTTGTCATCGAAGCTCTTATCATCCCCATCAGCTAATAATCCAGTACAGACTATCAGTAAAACTACTAATTTATACGCACTTGCCATTTTTTATTTGGGAAGGAAGGAAAGCTTGTAGTAATAAAACGTAGATGTTTAATTTTGTTGTGGAGAGTAAAGTCTTCGGGGTGTAATAAATAGGAATTAATAGGCGGAATAATAAAGGTGGGTAGTTGGGAGCGTAATGAATTATAGGCTGGTTGTCAGCATGTGAAGCGGGATGGTCTTAAATGAAGTCAGCTGTCGTATCTGTATCCAATTCATTCTAATGACCTTCATGGTCATTTTTTGAATTCTTATAAAATGATCATTTTATTCCTCTCTTTAGTTGTCTCGAATCATTTTTGATTGGTATCGGTTGTTGAGTTTTAAAAAATTCTATAAAAAGTTAAGTCTTTGGAAATTTTGAGTTTTCACAAGCTTTAAGTACTAGAAAGTGGTATTTGGGATCAACTGGAGCTATGAGTCTCGAAATAAAATTCCGTCGATTTCCCAGCTCCGAAATGTCGAAATTGGCCTAGGAGAGCTTACAGAATCAGTTTTGGAGTTGTAACGAAGATTTGAGGCCTTGAGTTGAGAATTTGAGAACTTTAAGCCAAGATTTGACTTTGGTCAACTTTTGAAGTTTCGATGCTCGGAATGGAATTCCGACGACTCCGTTAGATTCGGGAGATGGTTTTTGGTCTAGAAGAAGTGTTGGTTGAATTTTTAGAGGTCCCGAGTCCGTTTTGGTATTTTAAAGGCCTAAGTTGGTTTAGTTGCGACTTTTTGAGTTTTGGGTCAACGAGATCTCAAATTCAAATTCTGATGGTTCCATCAGCTCCGAAATGACCAAATTAGGCTAGTAGCACTGTTGGAATGACTATCGAGGCAATCGATACGAGTTTGGGGCGATTTGACGCTTTTGACTTTGAAACTTAGTCTATGGTTGACTTTGGTCAACATTGTTAGAAAATGAGCTCGAATGAAAATTCTAATAGCACGGTTAGTTCCAAAAAATTAATTTTGGTCTAGAACGACCCTTCGTTCACTTTTCGAGGCTTCCGGACTAATATCGAGACTCATTGTGGAATGAGACTTAAAATGGCTCTTGGGTGTGGGATTCACTTTTTATTAAAATGATCTCATATGGGAATTCTGAATGCGCCATTGAGTCCGAAACATCGAATTTAGTGGGGTAGCATATGTGGTTTATTTTTATCGGATTCCAAACGAATCCCGAGCACCCCATCGGAGATTTTGATTATTTTTTTTCAAAAATTGCAGCAGTGCAGCAGGGCAGCAGGGCTGGCAGCAGCCCTTTTATTTCTTTTTTGGGGTTTTTTTTTTCTAACTTTAAAACTCCATAACTTGTGCATTAGGGCTCCAAATTGGATGATTAAAAAGACAAACTTGTGAAATTTTTCGTGGAGAATGCAAGGAGAGATTGAAAACTGATTTTGAGCATTCGATTCAGGTAAAAATCGTGATTTTATTTATAGTAATGCCCATTTTCGGATTGAGTTTTGGAAGAACTTCGAGAAATTATTTCTTGGCCTATATAAACCTAATTTTGGTGATTCAAGGGTCTAAATTCAAGAGAATTTCGTGAGAAATCTCATGGTAATATCAGAAATGAGAGGGGAAGATTCGTTTGAGGTAAAAATGCATTTTTATTTACTGATTTAGTATTTCTCGAAATCAAATTTTATTGAATTTTGGAAGAGTGTATATTGGTCAATATAACTCCATTTTGAGTGATTCTTGAGGCTAGATTGTAAGTTTTTTTTTTGCAAGGAACGTCATGGTGTAATTTATTTTGATTAGAAGATTTTCGTTTTTGAGAAATCGATGCGTAAAGAGGCTGTCTTGTTTGTTTTCTTAGTTGAAAATATGGAAATTGATTGTTGGATCGTCTTGCGTTATTTTTTCACCCCAAATTATGTCATAAATCTAATTTGTGAGCTTGGGGTGATGTTTAGAACCTGTTTTGGGGGTCAAATCCGGAATTCCGTATGTGGGTCTCACATTTTCCATTTTAAACTCTAAAATTGGTCCGTCTCCAAAAATTATGAAATTAGTGTCTAAACGACCGTATTGATGTCGTGGTTCTTTTTTTGACAGCATGGAAACATTCTGAGGTAGTTCGAAATAGAAAAGCTTTGGTACAATAATTTGGAGCCGGCGTGTTTAGCCTACAGGTAGGCTACAATTTACCTTTCTTTAGATTGAGCTAGAATGTGTGAAAGCATGTTGAAATAGTTGGAATTTGGGTTGGGTAGTTTGATACTGTGGGGTATGTTGGCCTTAGTATAGGATGCAAACTTGCTTTAGATGTCCTGGCGTTGCTCCGGTGGACTTAGATCCTTGTAGAATGGTGTAACGGGCTAGTGCCTGATAGTTTGACCTTAGTTAGGCATTATCCTTGCTCTTAGAAATATCCTCATCCATAAATCGATATAATCGTGACTTTCGTGATGCGTTGACAACACTAGATTTTGTGATCGTTGACTTTGGCTCTGATTCCAATTTTGGCGGCATATTGGTTGACTCATTTGGTAAAACATTTTTGGTACTGTTGTATTCTAGTTGAGAAGTAAAATGTTTTGGCATCATGGGATAAATTATCTGTAAGCATCCAAGTACCAAGTCCCGGCCTCCGTTCTGAATTATCGGGGAGCATCTGGGTACTCAGCCCCGGCCTCTACCAGCTTGCTAGTATAACGAGCATCCGGGTATCTAGTCTCGACCTCGATTATACCGATGTATTACGGCGAGCATCTGGGTATCCATTCCAGGTCTCGACCGCATTTATGTATTATGGCAAGAATTCGGGTACCCAGTCCCGGTCTTGGTCACTTTGAACATTCGGATGAGCATCTGGGTCCCAGTCCCGGCCTCGACCCCTAAGTCACCCTTAGATTGATTGACTCTTAGAGATTCTGGGTTTGGAAATGATATAGTACTTCGGCTTCTAACATTGCAGATTCTTGGTTCCTAGCCTTGGTAGTTGTAGCTATTCTGTGTACTTGGCGGGCTTATGGGGGTTCGTTCGGGTTTTTATTTAACTTGCGCACGAGTTTTCCAGCTGGGCTTATGGGGGACCATTTGGGTATAGTTAGTTGTAGTTCTCATAGATAGTACTCTTTCCCCTTTTTGATGTTTATGTTGACTCCTATTTAGGTTATTCCTCTTTTTTATATTGTTTTTACCTTTTCTGCTCAGTCGGCCTATGATGCCTACTGGGTACCTGTTGTCTTGGTACTCATACTACACTCTGCATCTACTTTCGTGATGCAGGACCGAGCACCAGCTACTATCGTGGATAGATCGAGGCTGTTGCAGTCAGCTTCGGAGACTAGGGTGAGTACTTGACATTTTTGGATCATTCTTGTCTCCTTCAGTATGAATGACCCGTCTTTTGCCTTTTGAGACTAGTCAGTTGTTATATATATTTTCGGTCCACTTTTGAGATTTTTAATCGTCTTTTATTTTGTAGCAGCTCTATACTTGTGACTTCTAGGTTTTGGGAGGGATCTTTAGTTGTTTATATCATGTTTTCGTTTACTTCCGCTTATTCTTTCTGCTTATCTTTATAATTCGTCACTCTTGTTTAGTTTCTGCCCTCAAACCCATTACTTGAAGTTTTGGGTTGACGGATTGGCTTACCTACTGGTGGGTTATAGTAGATGCCATCATGACCTAAGGGATTGGATCGTGACATTTATTTACCGCTGATTCATCATTTTGTTGGAGGCTTTCATTCGGGGTGTCAACGGTACGGTTCGATGAATTATTTTATTAAAATTATATCTTAATTTTTCTAAAACCATCTCAATCATTTCAATTTTTATTTGATATCGATATGATTCGATAATTTTTCGATATTTTCTTCAAAAGTCTCAATAGCTTATTAAATTTAAAATTTGATGACTTAAAAAAAGTGTACTTCCTTGCTTA
Organism: Solanum dulcamara; assembly: GCF_947179165.1. Taxonomy (NCBI): domain Eukaryota; kingdom Viridiplantae; phylum Streptophyta; class Magnoliopsida; order Solanales; family Solanaceae; genus Solanum; species Solanum dulcamara. The sequence goes on along the minus strand of NC_077238.1, from coordinate 55,975,052 downwards.
ACAAATAATCAGAACAAATAAAAATATTTCAATTGGGAGTACGGGGCCATGATGAAGAAAATTCAAAATAAAAATAAGTAATGAGTAATGTATTTGTCAGCCACAATCTTAAATGAAGAAGTTTCATGATTTTCTTTAGAAGAAGTGCACCATCAGTGAGCGTGAGAAAGACTAATCAGGTAGAAAAAATGGTCAGTTCTCACTTCTCAGAGAGTTTGTAAGATGATTCTTTCAACAAAAGTATTTGGAGTTTAGATTGCCAAAATTCTTGTCTGCAATAATACTTGATTAGCCATTAGATTGTACTGCTTGGAGCTCTCAAAACTCAAAGAACCTATCGCAAAAATCAACACTAAATCAAATTTTTTCAAAGAAATATAAATCAAAGTATAGTAAGTTAGTAGCTCAATAGTTAACAATTTTCAATTGAACCTACACTTGGTAGTCAATTTAATTTTAATATTTTTAAATATTTTAGGTTGTTAACTATTGTGATTTATAATAGTTCTTATGTAACTTTTTAAAACAACAAGTAATAGTTGATTTCTTCATATTACAATATTAGGAATAAGATTGAATCTATAAACTACTAGTTTTTCACATATTATAGCATCTGTATTGAATAAAAACCTATTTGTTAAGAAATAAATAAATGGTGTAGTTGTCTTACCGATGAAACTTGAAAGTTTTTAATGAAATTATCCATTAATATTAGCAGCAATAGTTGGAGTAGCACTTAAATAATCTGTAAAGAATAAGACAAGTGAAATTAACTTAATAAACACACCAACTCAATATTATATTTTTATATGCATAATGAAAATAATGAAATTAGTCAAAGATTGTATTACCTTCTTCAATCTCTTCAAGCTTTTCAATGTATCTAGCGATTCACGTAAATTAATAAGAGTAGACTGCAACCAATTTTGTGTACAAATAAGAGCTTTCACTGTTTTAGGAGTTAACGAACTCCTAAATGAATCAACTACACGACCACCAGTGCTAAAGGCTTGTTCACTAGAAACAGTAGACACTGAAATAATTAGAACATCTTTCGCCAGTTTTGAAAGAATATGAAATCTAGTTCTATTTGCTTTCCACCAAGTCAAGAGATTAAATTCACTCTTCTTTTCTACCAACTCGTCATTCAAGTATTTGGCTATCTCTAATGCATTTTTTGTCACGCCCCGGGAGGGTACCCTAGACGTGACCGGCACTTGAAAGCCATTTCTGACCTTCAAGCGAACCACCTAACTCAATCATTCCATCACTCAGTCATATACGCTCAACGGAAGGCTCAATTATAACATGATATTTACAATATGAGGGTTGCGTACAATAGACCCTTGTGGTCAGGCCCTTCCCCGGACCTCGCGCATAGCGGGAGCTTTAGTGCACCGGGCTGTCCTTTATTTACAATATGAGGGCTGAAGGCCAAACATGTTTGACTCAACAAAATAAGTATAATAGGACTCCTCAAAATAACAATCTAACCTCCCCACACTCTAGTCTATGAAGCCTCTATCAAAGTCTAGAAGGTGCCAATGACAAGCCCATGGCTACCACAATCAAAATAAAGGAGACAACATGAAGCTATACAGGGAGCTAAAGATCCTCCGGAAGCTAGGAGGACTCACCATGTAGTTGGAAGTGCGTAGATAATCAACGGTGCGCTGGTTGATAATCTCTAGTACCTGTCTCTGCATCATGAAATGATGCAGGCCGAATGTCGTCAGTACGTGGAATGTACGAGTATGTAAAATGGCCAGATGAAACCACATCAAGAAAACATCAATATCAACTCAGGATCTCACCTCATACATATATACATGACAACTCACTCAAATGTCCTAAGTCTAACAAGAATAGTTTAGACGGGACTAACTCATAAGCCACTTAACTCAACTGACTCGGAGCACTATCAAGACCTAAATGGGAGTTTCTCTTATCCGACAACCATCACCTATGAGCCGGTGATAGTACAACAATCAGACGTTGTTGCCACGTCCGTCCATACCTTGCCAGGGCATGAACGCCTCCCTAATCATGGATACCATTAATTAGTCAAGTCCTATCATTTCAGGACAATAAAATGGGAAACATCCAACTTTAACGGTTCGATCCCATGAGAAGCATCCAACTTTAACGGTTCCATCCCTACCTACGTTGGTGGCGTAGTTTCTGGGGTTCGAGTATGAACTATACTCTTACCCACTTCGGTGATCGATACTCCTCCCATGACTCCATGCTCATAAGACTCCCTCCAATCATCTCAAACAAGCCCTCACGGCTAGTTTTATGTGGGACATTGCCAACTCATCAACTCTATTCTCATCTCAACTCAATTAAGTCATAATGGCAAGTTCCATTTAGGACCTCGTCCACTCGTCAATTCTATCCTCCAATTACCTCAATCAAGCCTCGTTTAGATAAGCATTTGTGACATCTCCTCAAGACTTATCACAACTCTATGACTTTATCTCAACAATCCAAGTAGAATAACACATTTAAGGAAAATGACTTAAGCAACATAATCACATGGCTAAAGAGATCAACAAAACATAATAACAAGTCATCTCCATCAACTCACACTTACATGAAGGTTTTAGGAACTTCTTCGCTCAACAATATCAACACATATAGCACCAAATAATTAGGGGACAAAACCCATTCAAACATAAACCATACAAAGAAACTCCATTTTTTCATGGACATTTAGCCTCAAAGCAAGAGTAGGGCACATGGGTGGACTCAACCCATGTTTTGGATAGCCTTACATACCTTAGTGAAGACTCAAAGAAAACCTTGATGTTGGGTCTTCAATGGGGAACTCAAATCTTGAAGCTCTTGGAACCCTCCTTGTTGGAAGTGGAGAAGAAGAAGAAGAGAGAGAGAGAGAAGAACTCCTAGGGCTTTTTAGAGAGAGAGTGAGGGATTGAAAAATGATCCCAAAATATGCTAAGGCTGATACATATATAATTTGGGGGAATTCCCAAATTACCCCTTCTCAAAAGTTCTGAAAAATAGGAAAAAATGCTCCTAGCGCGATAGTGGCGCGTCGTGCCATTGCAGCGCTAGGCTGATTATGCCTAAAACCTGCACACCTCGTAGTGGTGTGCCACACCAAGGACCAAACTACTGAGGCATATTCTTGGCGCGATAGTGGCGCATCGCGCCCTTACAGTGCCAAGGCCAATATTTCCTAGGTTTTGGAAATTGGCTTGAAAACCCTGCACACCTTTTAGTGGCGCGTCGCGCCAGAGACCAAACTACTGAGGCATGTTTCTGGCGCAATAGTGGCGCATTGCGCCACTGCGGCGCCAAGCCCAGTTTTCCAGCAATTGCAACCCAGGCCTGAAAATCTCTACTGTGCTAGTTCATCTTAGGATCATCATATCTTTTGACTCCAAACTACAAAATGTACATTCTTGGTGGCGTTGGAAAGAAGACTCGTCGACCATTAATTTAATAGGTCGTGGGCCACCCAAATCATGATATATCAAAAGATAGGGTCGTTAGAAGTCAACCCCTCATGCGAACTCCTCCTCAAACTTAGCCACGACGAATCTTTTGGATTGATTTGGTCCTAGGAGTCCTTCATTACCCCACATCACCTCTAACGCCGCTCAGTTTCTCAGAGACTCATCTTACTCATGAAAATCCTCCACAATACTCGAGTTCGATCCTACCCGAATACAAGAAAGGTCCGAATCTTAGGGAATTTTTTTTGAGGGGTGTTACATTATCTCCCCTTTAGGATCATTCGTCCTCTAATGACGAGTGATCAAGAAGGGGCTTGGGGTATAAATCACAATCAAAATTCAGTCATTCAATCAATCAAATTCTCAATCAATTATCAATCAAGACTCAAAATGTACAAATGAATTCAAATCAAGGAAATGGGCATTACCTTCAACATTCTTATAGGTAGGCACTAATAGATGTGGATATTTAGATTCCATAGATTCCTCCGCTTCCCATGTGGCTTCCTCTACAAATTGGTTTCTCCAGAGGACCTTGACTGAGGCGACCTCTTTGTTCCTCAATTTATGGATTTGGCGATCAAGAATTTGGACCAGAACCTCTTCATAGGATAAGCTATCCTTAACTCCGATACTATCAATGGGGACTACAGGGATTGCCTAAGCACTTCTTCAACATCGAAATGTGGAATACTGGATGAATAGAGGCTAGCTCTGAAGGTAACTCCAACTCGTAGGCAACACTCCCAATCCGCCTCAAAATCTGGTAAGGACCAATATATCGAGGACTGAGCTTCCCTATCCTTCCAAACCTCATGACACGCTTCATGGGTGACACTTTCAAGTACACCCAATCACCCACCTCAAACTCTAAGTCTCTCTTCCTCACATCGGTGTAAGAGTTTTGGCGACTTTGGGCTGTCTTTAGCCTATCTTGAATAACTCCCACCTTCTCCATGGCTTGGTGAACAAAGTCAGGCCCAATCAACTCAACCTTGCCAACTTCAAACCACTGAATGGGCGATCTACACCTCTTCCCATACAAGGCTTCATAAGGAGCCATCTGAATGCTTGCATGATAACTATTGTTATATGTAAACTCTATGAGAGGTAAGTGATCATCCCAATTTCCCTTGAAGTCAAGCACACATGCCCTCAACATATCTTCCAATATCTGGATGGTGCGCTCTGCTTGGCCATTTGTCTGGGGATGAAAGGCCATACTCAAGTTCACCTTCGAACCTAATCCCTTATGAAAGGATTTCCAAAATTAGGAAGTGAATTGAGCTCCTCTGTCTGAGATGATAGACAAGGAAACCCCATGCAATCTGACGATCTCCCAAATGTACAACCTTACATAATCTTCTGTGATGTCAGTAGTCTTAACTGCTAAGAAGTGAGCTGATTTCATCATTCTATCTACAATCACCCAGATGGAATCATATTGCTTTCGGGACCTCGGCAAGCCTGTAATAAAGTCCATGTTGATCATCTCCCACTTCCATTCCAGAATTTCTATGTTTTGGGCTAAACCACATGGCCTTTGATGCTCCACCTTCACCTGTTGGCAATTTGGGCACTTGGAAACAAATTCCGCAATATCCCTCTTCATCCTACTCGACTAATAGATTTCCCTCAAGTCATAATACATTTTCGTAGAGCCTGGATGAATAGAGTACCTGGAACTATGTGCTTCAGCCATAATCCTTTCTCGAACATCATCGACATCAGGTACACACAATCTACTTTGGTATCTCAAAACACCATCTCTCCCTTTGGTGAAAACCATCACCCCTTATTTGTGAACAACTTCCTTCAATCGGAGGAGGACGGAATCCTGATCTTGTTTCTCCTTTACCTCTGCTGCAAGTGAGGATATAGACCCATCCTGAACAGTAATTCCGCCTTCATTGTTCTCATCCAGACGAACTCCCAATTGGGCTAATCTATGTACCTCCTTTGCCAATTCCCTCCTTCCCTCCTCTACATGGGTAGTGCTACCCATAGACAACCTGCTAAGAGCATCAACAACAACATTAACTTTACCTGGATGGTAGAGGATGCTCATGTCGTAGTCCTTGAGTAGCTTGAGCCATCTCCTTTGCCTCAGGTTGAGTTCTTTCTGGCTGAAAACATATTGCAAGCTCTTGTGATCGGTGAATACGTCAACATGCACTCCATATAAGTAGTGGCGCCAGATTTTAAGCGCGAACACCACAACTGCCAGCTCAAGGTCATGAGTTGGGTAATTCCTCTCATGAACCTTAAGCTGTCTCGAAGTATAGGCTATCACCTTCCCCCTTTGCATCAACACACAACCCAACCCAATCCTAGATGCATTACAATAGACCACAAAGCCCTCTGTTCCATCAGGAAAGGTCGGGACAGGAGCAGTGGTTAGCTTGGTCTTTGATTTCCTGAAACTCTCCTCACAAGCATCGGACCATTGGAACTTAGCCTTCTTTTGGGTCAGCTTCGTCAATGGTGACGATATGGATGAGAATCCCTCTACAAACCTTCGATAATAGCCGGCCAAACCCAAGAAGCTTCTTATCTTTGTCATGGATGTGGGTCTGGGCCAATTCTTCACAGCCTCAACCTTCTGTGCGTCGACCTGAATACCATCTCCAGATATAATGTGACCTAGAAAGGCCATCGATGCAAGCCAAAATTCACATTTGGAGAACTTTGCATACAGTACCTGCTCTCTCAAAGTTTGTAAGATGACTCTAAGATGATAGGCGTGCTCCTCTTCATTCTTGGAGTAGACTAAGATATCGTCTATGAATACAATCACAAACATATCAAGATATGGTTTGAATACTCGGTTCATGAGATCCATAAAAATAGCGGGGGCATTAGTCAATCCAAAGGACATGACCAAAAATTCAAAGTGGCCATAACGAGTCTGAAAAACGGTCTTCGGAATATCACACTCCCTCACCTTCAACAGATGATAGTCGGATCTCAAGTCTATCTTTGAGAAACACGTGGCACCCTGAAGTTTATCAAATAAATCATCTATTCTGGGGAGAGGGTATTTGTTCTTTATGGTGACCTTATTCAGCTGCCTGTAGTCAATACACATTCTAAGGGACCCATCTTTCTTTCGCACAAATAGGATGGGAGCACCCCATGGTGAGACACTCAGCCTAATGAATCCCTTATCTAACAAGTCCTTCAACTGCTCCTTCAACTCTTTCAACTCAGCTGGGCCATTCTGTATGGAGGAATTGAGATAGGCTAGGTATCAGGAAGGACATCAATCCCAAAGTCGATCTTCCTATCAGAAGGGACTCCAGGCAGATCTTCAGGAAAGACATCAGGAAACTCATTGACAATCGGAACCGACTCAAGGGGTAGAGACTCAATACTGCTGTCTTTCACTCGGACAAGGTGATAGATACACCCTTTTGAGATTAGCTTTCTGGCCCTAAGGTAAGAAATAAACTTACCCTTAGGCGTGACAGGACTCTCTTTCCACTCTATGACTGCCTCATTCGGGAATTTGAACTTGACAATCCGAGTCCTACAATCAATAGAGGCGTGACAGACATAAAGCCAGTCCATGCCAAGGATCACATCGAAGTGGACCATATCTAACTCAATTAAGTTGGCCAAGGTGTCCCTGTGATGGATTGACACAGTGCAATCTCTATAGACCTTCTCAGCTAAAACAGAATCATCGATAGGAGTAGCTACGTAAAAAGGCTCACGAAGATATTCAGGAACTTTATTGAATTTACTAGCCACATAAGGAGTCACAAAAGATAGGGTGGAACCCAGATCCATCAATACATAACAATTAAGAGAAGAGACTCGTATCATACCCGTTACAATGTTTGGAGAGTTCTTCTGGTCTTGACGACTACCCATGGCATATAGGCGGTTTGTACCTCCACTCTTACCTGAAGTAGTGCCGCTCTGATTACCCCTAGCCGGGGTACGGTGGCAGAATGCTGGACTCCATTTCCCCCTGTTGGACACTCCCTTTGAAAATGGTCCATTTGGCCGCATTTATAACAACCAACTCTTCCCGCTCTGCATTCTCCCAAGTGGAGCCTACCACACTTGCCGCATGGTGACTTCCCTCTCGAGCCTTAACTTACACTGGCCTAGGATTGAGAACCCTGGGGTCTGAAATTCTGGCGACTCTGTCCCTGCCGATCATACCTGCTCTGCGGCATAGGTGCGCTGGCGGTAGATGAGGCATAATTGGAAGGCCTCCTCTGGAAGAAGGACCTTTTGCCCTTGCTTTGCCTCAATTCACTCTCATGGACCGCTGATTTTACCTTCTTGCTCAGGTGCTCTTCTCGGTCAATTCTTTTCTCCTCCTCCACCTGTTGAGCATACACCATTAATATGGAAATATCCATATCCGAGATCAATAATGCTGCTTTGCACTCCTTTTTCACATGCCTCCTTAATCCGGAGATGAACTTCCTCATCTTTGACCTCATATCTGGGATCATTTATGGAGCATACCTGGATAGCTAGATGAACTTCAGGACATACTCCTTAAGTGTCATGCCTTTCTGCTTTAGATTTACAAACTCCTCCACCTTCGCTTCCCTTAATTCTCGGGGAAAAAAGTAGTCAAGAAAAGCTCCTTCAAATTCATCCCACATAGCAGGTTCAGCATCCTCACCCCTACCTTGCTCCCATTGGTTATACCAGATATTGGCCATATCCTTGAGTTGATAAGACACCAACTCACCCCCTCAATTTCCGTAGCACGCATGGCTTTCAGAATTTTCCACATCTCATCAATAAAGTTTTGGGGGTCTTCATCAATCTTAGAACCCGTGAATGCAGGCGGATTCATCCTCAGAAAGTCTCTAATTCTAGTGGCAGCAGATGGCTCTTGGGGACTAGAGCTAAGAGTCGGCGAACTCTGGTTACCATTTCGGGTAGCCACTAATTGCGTGAGCATTGCAATCGCCCCTCGAAATTCTGCCTCTGATGTGGGTGCAGGCGGAGTAGCAGGCACTTGGGGTGCCTCCGCGTATCTCGCAGGTCGGCCTCTAGCCCTTGTTGGGCATACCTATGATTGGGGCATCTCGGTGTTATCAACATTTCTCTGGCTAGCCGTACGTTTAGGAGGCATTATCTGTAACGTATAAACGCATGAATTAGAAAGGAGTCTTATAGAGTTTAACTCTATCGCACGAAGTCAGAGTATGAAAGAAGTGAAACGATTCCTAATGTCCTATAGCCTCCTGCTTATAAGTGTGGTGCACAACACATCCATAAGCAAGACTCTACTAGACACAGCTTCATAGACTCCATAGGAAACTTGAACTCTAGGCTTTGATACCATGTTTGTCATGCCCCGGGAGGGTACCCTAGACGTGACCGGCACTTGAAAGCCATTTCTGACCTTTAAGCGAACCACCTAACTTAATCATTCCATCACTCAGTCATATGCTCTCAACGGAAGGCTCAATTATAACATGCTATTTACAATATGGGGGGCCGAAGGCCAAACATGTTTAACTCAACAAAATAAGTATAATAGGACTCCTCAAAATAACAGTCCAACCTCCCCACACTCTAGTCTATGAAGCTTTTATCAAAGTCTAGAAGGTGACAATGACAAGCCCATGGCTACCACAATCAAAATAAAGGAGACAACATAAAGCTATACAGGGAGCTCAAGATCCTCCGGAAGCTAGGAGGACTCACCATGTAGTTGGAAGTGCGTAGATAATCAACGGTGCGCTGGTTGATGATCTCTGGTACCTGTCTCTGCATCATGAAACGATGTAGGCCGAATGTCGTCAGTACGTGGAATGTACGAGTATGTAAAATAGCCGGATGAAACCACATCAAGAAAACATCAATATCAACTTAGGATCTCAACTCATACATATATACATGACAACTCACTCAAATGTCCTAAGTCTAACAAGAATAGTTTAGACGGGACTAACTCATAAGCCACTTAACTCAACTGACTCGGAGCACTATCAAGACCTAAATGGGAGTTTCTCTTATCCGACAACCATCACTTATGAGCCGGTGATAGTACAACAATCAGACATTTTTGCCATGTCCGTCCATACTTTGCCAGGGCATGAACGCCTCCCTAATCATGGATACCATCAATTAGTCAAGTCCTATCATTTCAGGACAATAAAATGGGAAACATCCGACTTTAACGGTTCGATCCCATGGGAAGTATCTGACTTTAACGGTTCCATCCCTACCTACGTTGGCGGCGTAGTTTCTGGGGTTCGAGTATGGACTATACTCTTACCCGCTTCAGTGGTCGATACTCCTCTAATGACTCCATGCTCATAAAACTCCCTCCAATCATCTCAAACAAGCCCTCACAGCTAGTTTCATGTGGGACATTGCCAACTCATCAACTCTATTCTCATCTCAACTCAATTAAGTCATAATGACAAGTTCCATTTAGGACCTCGTCCACTCGTCAATTCTATCCTCCAATTACCTCAATCAAGCCTCGTTTAGATAAGCATTTGTGATATCTTCTCAAGACTTATCACAACTCTATAACTTTAGCTCAACAATCCAAGTAGAATAACACATTTAAGGAAAATGACTTAAGCAACATAATTACATGGCTAAAGAGATCAACAAAACATAATAACAAGTCATCTCCATCAACTCACACTTACATGAAGGTTTTAGGAACTTCTTAGCTCAACAATATCAACACATATAGCACCAAATAGTTAGGGGACAAAACTCATTCAAATATAAACCATACCAAGAAACTCCATTTTTCATGGACATCTGGCCTCAAAGCAAGAGTAGGGCACATGGGTGGAATCAACCCATGTTTTGTATAGCCTTACATACCTTAGTGAAGACTCGAAGAAAACCTTAATGTTGGGTCTTCAATGGGGAACTCAAATCTTGAAGCTCTTGGAACCCTCCTTGTTGGATGTGGAGAAGAAGAAGAAGAGAGAGAGAGAGAGGAACTCCTAGGGCTTTTTAGAGAGAGAGTGAGGGATTGAAAAATGATCCCAAAATGTGCTAAGGTTGATACATATATAATTTGGGGGAATTCCCAAATTACCCCTTCTCAAAAGTTCTGAAAAGTAGTCAAAAATGCTCCTGGCGCGATAGTGGCGCGTCGCGCCATTGCAGCGCTAGGCTGATTATGCCTAAAACCTGCACACCTCGTAGTGGTGCGCCGCACCAAAGACCAAACTACTGAGGCACATTCTTGGCGCGATAGTGGCGCATCGCGCCCTTACAGTGCCAAGGCCAATATTTCCTGGGTTTTGGAAATTGGCTTGAAAACCCTGCACACCTTTTAGTGGCGCGCCATGCCAGAGACCAAACTACTGAGGCATGTTTCTAGCGCGATAGTGGCACATCGCGCCACTGCGGCGCCAAGCCCAATTTTCCAGCAATTGCAACCCAGGCCTGAAAATCTCTGCTGTGCTAGTTTATCTTAGGATCGTCATATCTTTTGAATCCAAACTCCAAAATGTACATTCTTGGTGGCGTTGGAAAGAAGACTCGACGACCATTAATTTAATAGGTCGTGGTCCACATAGATCGTCATATATCAAAAGATAAGGTCGTTAGAAGTCAACCCCTCATGCGAACTCCTCCTCAAACTTAGCCACGACGAATCTTTTGGATTCATTTGGTCCTAGTGGTCCTTCATGACCCCACATCACCTCTAACGCCGCTCAGTTTCTCAGAGACTCATCTTACTCATGCAAATGCTCCACAATACTCGAGTTCGATCCTACTCGAATACAAGAAAGGTCCGAATCTTAGGGAAATTTTTTTGAGGGGTGTTACATTTTTAATTTTTTCTAGTGATTCCATGCGCTTGCAAATTGAGAATCAAGGAAGTCCAAACTTTTATCGCATTCATCAATATCCATGCCATCAGAACCTCTGCTAAATGCTAAAGCTTCAACTTTTTCTTGTTCACATGTATATAATCTCTTGTACTCATGATATAACTCATCTAAAGATTCTGCCACACTATTAATTTTTGATTTTGTTAAAACACTATCAGGATCATACATCTCACCAAAGCAAAAATCAACATAATCTAACTTGAAACATGGATCTAAAACTATAGCAACAAATAATAAGTAATTGGTCTTATTATTGAAAGACCAATACTTATCAAATTTACCCATCATTTTTAAAGCCATATTTCTCATGTCAACATCCTCATGAACAGATAGAGATCCAATTGCATAATGAATAGAAACTAATTCACGAAAAAAGTGTTAGAAGTAGTACATAATGAGCTAGAAATTTTTAATGTCACATTGTAAAATAGCTTTAAGAACTTTGCAAAATATCTTGCAACTTGAAAATCTTCATGATTAGGAGGACCAATGATTTTCTTATCTCTTTTTTCTTATTCACAGGCTTCTTCCTATCATCTTTCACTTTATTAGAAACATTGTCAACATCACTATTCATAAAAAGTCCAATACTTTTTAGATCCTTTTATTTAGTATTTTTAGCCTCCTTCCTTTCACCTCCTTCTCCAATACAACCTCCATCAAAGTATTTTTTATAAGTTGGATCATCTAATTCCATCCTTATAAAAGGTTTTTCAAATTTCTCAACATGTTCCAATATTGTAAATGTGGAATTCCATCTAGTATCAACATCAAGACAAACAAGATGGTTATATGAGATTTTCTCTTTTTCAACACATTTTTTGAACAAACTATACCTGGCATGGGAGGATCACACATATCTAATTGCATTTTGAATTTTGATTATCCCCTTATCTTGCTCTACTAACCCTTCTTTCATAATCAAATTAACAATGTGAGCAGAACATCTAATATGCATGTATTTGTTATCTAAAATTAGATCTTTCCACTTTATGCACTTCATCAAGTAATCAAGACAAGCATTATTCGAACTTGCATTGTCTACTGTTACTGTAAAAATACTTTCAATTCCCTAGGTGATTAAATATTTCTTAATGCCTCTATCAATAATGCTTCTTGCATGACTTTTGATGAGATGAAAATTTAAGATTCTCTTTTGATATGACCAATCATCATCAATCCAATGCGCTGTGAGACACATGTAATTAAGATTTTGGATTAACGTCCAAGTGTCAGTGGTAAGGCACACATGATATTTTTTTTATTTTCTTTCACATAAAGCTGTAAACAATCTCTTACAACAGTATTTCTCGAAGGGATTATGAATCTAGGTTCAAGTGCTCTACTATATCTTTGAAAACCTTCACCTTCTACAATTCAAAATGGCAATTCATCAATTATAATCATGGTTGTCAATGCATCTCTGACTTCTTCTACATCAAGTGGTTTTAGTTTGCCAGTTTCTTTTCCATCACCTTTTTCATCTTTAACAATATAATCATTTATAGACTTTTGATTTTTCTCTCTTTTGTAAGGATAAAATTTACATCAATCCATATGACCCCACATGCCTGAAGTGCCATTGTACCATGAAGCAGCGAACTCTTTGTTACAATAGTTACATGTAGCTTTAGTTGGTTCACTTTCTTCAACCCTAGTAAAATGATCTCAAACTTCTGACCCTTGATTACTAATTTTCTTTTGAGGGACTTTCTGATTGGTTCTTTTTTTTTTGAGGAGGAAGATGAGGTATACCTGATTTTGAATTTGTTATAACATTCTCTTTTTTGTCGCGATCAGAATCAAATCTTGGAGACCCTGACTTTTTTCCATGCCATTAGATTGCTCCATAGATTGTACCTATAAAAACAAAAAAATAAAAATATTAACTAAGAAAAAAGTAAGTTTTTCAAAGTAAAATTACCTAATACAAAATATGAACCTAAAATATGAATCAATATAATTAAAATATAATTCTAACTACTTTACTCTAGGAATAGTTACTATGTTTATGTCATAATTAAGTAATTATGATACTTCCTAGTTTTCAATTTCTAAACCAACTGCATGTTTTTTGAATTTTCTTAGATTAATATCACAACTCACAAGATTTTCAAAGCCAAAAGGAAGAAAAAAAGAGACAAAAAGCTTTAAGTTTGTATTCACCTTTGTAGTTTCTCTCTTGCTGCAGTAGCAAGTAGGTCAATGAAAAATAATTAATATATTAAATTATTAACATATTTTGTTTGCTTTATATGGTAAATTGATAGTAGACGTATGTAGGGTTTTATTTTACATTATTTGATCATTTATAATCTTTCCCATAGCCCAAGTCTCAAGGCCCAAGGTAATTTAATTTTAATGATTTTATATTTTAAAATTTAGTATATATATATATATTCGGTTCGATTCGATATTTTTTGGTATTTTTTATAAAATAAATACCTATCTAATTATTCGGTACGGTGATAAATTTATATTAAATACCGCGGTTTTTTCAGAAAAAATTGGTTCGGTTCGGTTCATTACGATCGGTTTTGAAAATAGTTTTGACACCCCTACTTTCATACTTTCATCTGTTGATTACTAAGCGAGGAGGATTTTTTTGATGAGAAAAATAACACATATATTTATCCTTAAATGTCTTATTATTTTCATATCCTTTTTATTTTAAAATGACATAAATTTATTTTAAAATTTGTGCATTAATGTCAGCGCCCACTCTTCATGATATCGATAGGATTTCAATATACTGATGAAGTATTACAGAGGATAAAACTTAGTCCTATATATGGTATCAATATACTGACGGAATATCACTAAGAATATATTTACTAATTTAGAGTTTAATAAATAAGATTGTGATTATAATATTTTTTTGTTAATTGTTTTATTTTTACTTTTTTAAAAAAGTTCAATCCTATATAATATTGATAAGATATCAATATACCGACAGGCCTCAATCCTATGTGATACCGATATGGTATTAATATACCGATAGAGTATCACATAAGATTATTTCATAGCAGTGATGCTGACGTTAGTATGTCATAATTTAAAAGAGAGAAAATGGGATAAGAGAGTAAATAGTTTGGGTGTTGGATCTATTAAGGGTAAATAGTTTGAGTTGGGTCCAATTTGGATAAATAGTTCCACAATTGGTTCTATTTTGTGTAATTTTCCTTTTTCGATAAAGCTCAAATATGTGATAGGTGTAGAAGAATAGTATTGAATGTGACGTATTAATAATATTTATATATGTTATGTTGAGATTATTTTTTATGCAATATTTGATTGGTGTATTAAAAATAACATGTATTGAATAATTTCTAAAATAAATATTTGTTTACGAAAAATGAAAATACTCTTCACAAATATGGAGAATTATTTTTTGAGGAAAAATCATGTCTTTTATTATTCTAATGCATGCATGAATCAGTTATACATATTTAATATCAAATAAAATGTGTATAAAAAGGGCAGTCCGGTGCACTAAAGCTCCCGCTATGCACAGGGTCTGGGGAAGGGCCCGACCACAAGGGTCTATTGTACACAGCCTTACCTTGCATTTCTACCAGAGGTTGTTTTCAAGGCTTGAACCCGTGACCTCCTGATCACATGACAGCAACTTTACCAGTTACTCCAAAGCTCCCCTTCATCAATCAAAATGTGTATATAAATAGAAAAATATGCTAAACAAGATACAAATAAAACGCAAATTAAATTAATTATACATTAGTTTTTTCTAGTATATCAAACGATCCCATACTTGCTTTAGTTAGTGACAATTCTAGCTCACATGTAGAGAAATGAATAATTTTGATTTGTGTTACATTGTTTAAACTCACGAACAATAATAATATAAAGAATAAGTGCAATGATATAAAATGGATTTTTTCTTTTTGTTTTTTAAATGGATAAACATAATTTTAAGATCTTTATTTGTAGGAATACATTGAAATGAGGACCATTTAAAAAATGTCATAAACGTGACATTAATCTTTAAAAATATAGAAAAGATTACAGGGTTGTAAAAGATTAGTGCGGAGGTAGCAAAGGTGGGGTATTACTAATACAAAGGTGGATATTATATCTAGAAGTTATGGACATTCACAATTATAATAAAATAATTTACAACACTTTCTTTTGAATGACTATTAATAAATAATGTGCCTTGTTAAAATTTTAGTAGTAAAAATTCTATGAGAAAAAACTTTAGTGAAATAAAAAAAATACACATATTCTGTAATACAGATTATTTGTTGTTTCATTAAAAATCTATTCAGAAAAAATGTAGATTTAACACCCTGAAAATTATAAGCTAAGATCCGAACCTTTCTGTGTATACTTATAGGACCATACTGGGTTATTCTTAATTCTGCATTGGTGTTAAGATCAGTTCATAAGTGTGAAAAGTGTTTTGGAGATGAATTAAGGTCATAAGAATCTTCTAGTATAATGTTGAGTTGAAAGCTTCCTTATTGATTGAGTTTCTGATACGCCCAAACTTACACTCCACTTAAGAAGTATAAAGTTGTCACTGTCAAATATAAAACCCAACTAGATTGGGGTTGAGCTCATAGGGAATGCGGAGGAAATAAAAGCCCGTTTTGATTGACTTATAAGTTGCTTATAAGCTGTTTTCAACTTTTTTGAGTATTTGACTGACCAACTTAATTGATGATCCAAGACCATACATATTGATAAAAAGAACTGCTATTTATTTGCTGAATAGACAGGTGGATTGAAAAAATCGTGACTATGCTTAACAACAGAACACTAACCATTTTGTGATTAAAATAAGCTCAAAAAATAATTGGGTCTATTTATCTTAACTTATTTAAAGCAGCTTATAAGTTGCTTAAAATAAGCTAAGCTAAATATGCTATAAGCCTACTAGCACTTAAATTTAATTGTAGTCAATATTTCCAGAAAATAAAAATGCATAAAGTAAATGGTTTTTTTTGTTGTTTAAGAAGTACAAATCATCAATGTTCGCAGTAACAGAGTGAAATAGACTTAATGTTGCAAATAATATAACAATGTAGCTAGGACTGTGTTCCCACGACATGTAACTCAGTAGTCACTTTTTATTAGTGATATCATATCAATGTGTCCCATGAAAAATCTAGAAAGTTACGAACATCTAAACACCTCCCAGTCCTATTAGATTACTTACATTATTTACCTTCTGGTCTACGAATATGTATCTAAGTAACCCTTACTTTTGACCACAGAAAACTATTCTCTCCCGGGCTCAAGTTCTAAGATGAAGGTTTTGAACCTCAAATCTCTGTTATAGTTTTATTTTCCTAATAACTACCCCTCTCCCAGCAAGTAATGAATACAAATGATTTTTAACGAGTGCACTCGTTAAAAGAAAAACAAGATGAAGAAAACTACAATGCATGCTAAACAATGACCGAAAATCACCTATATGGTTGCCTACTTTGTTATTCTGTCATGGTTCCCACAACCCTAGCTATGGAGTTTAGCTACTCATGTTCACAAGGAATGAATCAAGAATCAATGTAGATTTCATAAGATAGCACTTATATTTATGCAAAAGTAAATCTTGAATCATAAGAACAAAGAACAAATCAAGAACGAACAAAAGATTGTATTGAACGTTTGAATCTTGTAAGTACTCAAAGTTATTCTTCTCACCATGTTCACAATACTTAAAGATCAGTAAAATTACATAATCCTTAGTATAAAACAAGTTTGGGTATTTATAAAAGTACAAAACTCAATCCTAAATCAACTAGAAAAACTTAAGTCGGCAGAGTTCACATCTAGGCTTCAGGGCTATATTGATGTTCACGCCTCGTGGTCATGCTTCGTGTGTATGACTTTTATCCACAACTGTGTGTGCCTATGCTCCTTCAAGGGCACTCTTCACACTTTTTATTACTCATTACGCCCCGTGATAGGGTCTGTGGTTCTTTACTTTGACCTTTTCAACTCCTTTGCACACGATCCTTTACTCCCGGGTGTGGTTTTCACTTTTGTTGTTTCTTTTTCTAATTGTTTTTATTATTGCACTTTGAATTTTCTAATGCTTTACACTTGTTCTTTCATTTCCTTAGCGACCTGCTTTTCTTTTTCCTCTCATCACTTAGTTCTTTTCATACACCAACTTTTCTGCTTTTCTCTATAGTAGCCACTCTCAACTCAGGCTTTTTAGCCTGAGTTGAGGTGTACATTGTCCTAGGAGGGACCAGGGCCAAGATAAAGGTCTACAGTTAGACAGGAAAGGTGAATTGTGTTATTTCGAAGAAAATATCTTTTTTAGTCTCAAATTTTTGGTTCAAAGGTACAACTTTATTTGGTTGGTCATTTTTAGGCTAAGTGACTTACTTTCAATAATGGCCAATGATCCTATCTTAATAAAGCTATCCAATCATTTCAGTGCAACTAACCAGACAAGTTCTAGCTTACAGATGCATTATTCAAACTAG